>NC_026004.2:42668774-42930432 GCF_000442705.2 Elaeis guineensis | reverse complement strand
TATGGAGTCTTAATTACAGACTTACTTGGAATCCTATTTAACAGATAATAGGACGATTCGAGTGCATATCCTCAGAAGGATATCGGCAAGCTGGCAAAATCCATCATAGATCGGACCATGTCTAACACAGTCTGATTTCTCCTTTCAGACACACCATTATATTGTGGTGTTCCTGGAGAAGTCCATTGGAGAGAATCTCAATTCTCTCCTAGATATGTGAGAACTCACTAGAAAGATATTCCCTTCCTCGATCAGATCGAAGAGTTTTAATACTCTTCCAATTTATTTTCTACTTCAATTCAGAATCGTTTGAACTTTTCAAATGAATCTGACTTATGTTTTATCAGATAGACATATCCATATCTGGATAGATCATTCGTGAAAGTTATGAAGTAGAAATATCCACCTCTAGTACTTGTGCTCATGGGCCGCATCATTCAGTATGTACTAGGCCCAAGAGCTCAGTAGCTCTCTCACCTTTTTCAGTAAAAGGTGACTTGGTCATTTTACCAAGATGACAGGACTCATAGATTGGAAGTGATTCACAATCACTGACTTCGAAGATTACTTGAGTCAAGATTATCCTGTTCTTATTTATATGACCTAGCCTACAGTGTCATAAGTAGATATCTGATTACATATCTAATCTAGGGTGATTGCCAGTAGAAATAGACTCTTAGGGCTTGATCTTTTCTGGTCTGGCCCTGTATGATGTTTCAGTCTGAACTTGCACCTTCTTCACTTTCTTTTCTTGTTCTTCTTCCTTTCTTAAAGGTTGAGAACCAGAAGATGAACCTCCTACTAAGTTCACCGCTCCTTGTGGAGTTGGTGATCCTTCTCAAAGTTCTGAAGCAACCCAGTAACCCATGGTAGTTCACTTCAAGCTTTGTCATTCTATAATGAGTGAGGAATGGGAGATATGACTTGGACAGTGAGTTTAGCATTGCATCCTTCCCAAGCTGCTCATGCAAGGGAAAGCCGAGCTTGCTAATCATTCCATCAGCTCGATCATGTACAATACTGATCAGTGATAAAGGTACCATCCGCATTATGGTGTTGAAGATGGCACAACTAGTCTTGTGCCTCTCCACATCATCGGGTGTGCCAAAGGTATCCTCCAAACTTGAAGCATGTCCTTCGACTGAGCTGTCTCAAATCTGTGACTGAACTCGTCGCTCATGGTAGCCAGCATGATGCAGCGTACACATGGTTCGATCACTGAGCCACTTCTGATAAGTATCTCTGACTGTTCACATGCATTGACAGCTGACTCTCAGGTGCAGGATCCATTATCACAAATAGGATCCGTTCATGCTCCAAGACTATTTTCAACTTTTGGTACCAGCTATTGAAGTTGGGTCCCACCAATTATCATTGTCCAACAATGATCGAAGCAATAGGGAAGTGGCCATATCTACTCAAAGGAAAATCAAACATAATTAGTAATTGATCCATTAAACCTAAAATTTGGACTTTAATCAAAAGGTTTCTCCTATTTATTCGAATTGATAGCCCTCTTCCTCCAATTCGAGAAATTACCTTAATTTCTTAGTGGGTATTAGAATCCACTTAGACTACACACAAGCCCAACTTTGGTTGGCCAACCCATGTACATCTAAGGGTAGGTTCACAACCAATTGTTTCTCTAAATAATTTCTAGTAATTTTAATTTTGCCTCAGAACCTAATCAGTAGGCTTTGGCCTCTACTGTAAGGTTCCGATTAGGTCCAACCGTTAACATGACATACCTTGGTGCATCTAACAACGAATGATTAAGCCCAACTTTGGTTGGCTCACCTAACCACTATTAGAGAGATACTTCCAAGTTATCATATGATGAGTGATAATTCTATTAGTCAACAGCACAGGCCTTTGGGTCTGCAATGATTATTGAGTTAATGGACTCATTATCAAATACCTTAATGGGAGGCTATGACTCAATTTTCTCCATAACTTTATCATTTTAAGGACTAATAATTTTAAAAAATTTAAATGATTTAGAGGATGAGTCAGATGAACCACTTATCATGATCCTCTCACTAGCTTCACCAAGTTAGCTTAAGGGAGACCATTAAAAGGGCTGGTCTAGGAGTCTAAATCAGTCACACTGATTTATCTAGCTGACATGGGTGAACTCGAATAGTCAAGTGATTCGATCAAAATATAATTTCACCAAGAGGTCAGGTAAATTCGATCAGTGGGAGGGTCGGTCAAAGCTTGCCTTAGACACCATAAAAAATGGCCAGGTAAGCGGGCTCCCAATTAAAAATCATACGGTCTGGTTTACCTTAGACACCACTGGTTTAATTAGTTTCGATAGATCGACTAACAGTTCGTGCTAGATCGCTTAGCCAAGAATAAGTCTATTTGGTTTCGTTAAAGACATGGACTTGACCAACTACAACTATTGTAATTGATCTAGAGAATCCTTGACCTAATCTAAGACAACAGTTGATTAGATTTAGTCAATTCTCTAATTAAGTCCATCTTTAATCTAACCATAGGTCTAACCCAATTAAAGGACCTAATTCCCACTAACCCATTAACCATTGTGTTATGGTTTGTGTCTTAGGTTCTTCAATTCACAATCCTAGAACCTAATCAAACAACTTCTTTCTTAATAAAATTTTTGGGCTGAGGGTTGGGTTCAGCTTTTCAAAAATAATTTTATGTTTGTAAAATAATTTTACAATATGGTTCTACTAACTATATTGCATGTTTGATTCAAATCAAGATGCAAATAAAATAAACAGAAACTACTTTTAGATCTAATCTAACAGGTTCATGTAATTGAAACAATTTCAACTTTAACTGCATAATTTTTCAAACAAAAATGATGGCTCTTTGCGTAGGTTATATATAACAAAAAATTTTATTTTAGATTTAAATATCTTTTAAATTTAATAAATCATAAATATAATTAGATCATATCTAACAATTTATGATTAAAGATAGATCTACACGAAGTAGGACAATTTTGCACTGTAAGGGGTAAACCTTACAGCAGGACAACTTGTAGTTCATGATTGATCTAAAATTTTAATTTTAGATTTAATAATCAGATTATAAATTAGATCTAATCTAAAAAATAATCTAAGCATGTATAAATAATCATGTAATAAACAACATAGGCTCTGATACCAATTGTAGGAACCAGATCTAGGGTTTTCAGGGTTAGATCTTGAAACTTTTTCAAGATCAGGCAGCGAAAGACTTAAATAAATCAAAATTTATTTTTTAAAATTAGAAAATTTTAGATCTAATATTCTATTACATGATTATTACATAGCATTAAATCAAAAATTAAAATATATAGAGTATGAACTACATGTTGATTATATCAACATGTTTCTATACTACATCTAATGTATGTATTAAACAATAGATCAGATATATTACCTTGCAAGTTAGATGTTCTAATCTTACTGATCTAGGCTTGAGGATGATGTTGTAAACCACATATGTTCGGTGTCTAGGAGTCATCCACACGAGCCCATGAATCTCGATCAGAAGTCTTGCTTCAGGAAATCAGCACAGTATGCTAGTACTGCACTAATCTTTCTTCGATGGTTGATCAGGTGCATTCTCCTTCTTGATTTGGGCTCTTCTAAAGATAAGAAGTAGGAGGAGGAGTTTAGATCTGAGATACTCTTAGAAAACTCAAGATGGAAAAAGAAAAGAGATGAAACTAACAACCCTAAAAGAAGACCCTCTTCTTCTTCTCTTTATACTCTCCTAGACACCATGTCTTGTGTCTATTATATCTTCATGACCCAATGATCTTTCTCTCTAATTTTTGGATGCCTAAAAGGTCTCTCAAATTTCTATAATCTATAAAATTTTCATAAAGAAACTCATTTTATAGAGAGAGATATGATAGAGTCCTTGTCTAGGTCAAATACCTAGTCAAGGCTTATCCAAACATGGCAAGATAAGGGGCGCCCAACTCTTGGGTGCCTCCTTCTTATTTTCAAGCATGGACCACCAGAAAAGGGTGCATAATATGTGCCCCTAAAAACCATGAAAATCTTCAAAAAAATTTTGGTAAACTCAGAGCAAAAAGGAAAGAGTTTTGGATTTCTAAAACTCTATCTCAAAGAATTTGAAATCCAAACTTATTCCTACTTTGATTTGATCCGCAACCACTTTTCATGTATGAAAGAAGAGAAGAAACCTTTTGGATGTGGGAAAGACCTGGTAGAGGGCTTTTGTCCCACAAAATAAGAGGAGATTGGCGTGGAATAAGAGAGAGGGCATGGGGGGCTTATGTGGCGCAAGGTGGAATCCTAGTCTTACTAGGATTCTATCTTATGACTTATTTTAATTTGGTTTCTCAAACTAAATCAAACCAAAATTAGATCAACCCAATTAAAATAAGATTTAACCCAATTAAAAACTTAATTTAATTAGATTAAATTAGATTTAAATCTGATTTAATTTTCTAATCAAATTAAAATTAGGTTGACCCAAGTACTAATTGAACTAGACTAGTTTTTTTCTTGCACTTGGCTTATCCAATAAACCAATTGGACTTGATCCAATCAAGCCCAAACTAAATCTAATTAAATCATATTCAATTAGACTTAATCTCAGCCCATTGACTTAATCAAATTAAGCCAATTAGCAATCAAATTACTAATCGACCCTCCTGTAACACTTGCACTAGGTTAAATGTCAATCGTATTGATCATTTAACCCTAGAACGATTCTTAATCGTTGATCAACCATCTGATAGGATCATGAACTCTAATATGTGTGACCTCATAGGTCTGAATCTAAGTCGGGTAGCATAGAAATAAATTTTTATACTAATCAAAGTGACCATCTAGCAATGGTATCCGACGATCGGATAGGTCAAATGTGTAGAGCAACATCCTTAAAACCCATGCGGATATAGTTTCCATATAATTCATCCCCTTGACCAAAATGATCATAGAAAACCTTAGAGTTCAACTGTCAACTCTGATCAGGTTGTCCACATTGTATTTCAAAATATCAAATCCATCTAATGGATTACCCTGGCCAAGATTTTGCTAAATTGAAATATAGTGACTCATTCTTCTCCAACTCTTGGTGTGGTCAATCCCATCTCGATCACACTCTAACTTCGCAAGTACTTGACTATGCCTAGAAGCCTTCTATCACTGAATTAGAAATTAGTTAGTCCAGTACCAAAGCACAGTGAGTTGCTTGCAAGTCACTGAGGTGATCTCAGGTCTAAGGGATACTTATACCTATATCCCATCAGAGACATTCTCGACAGTAGAATGATCTGGAGTTAGTCACGTTCAATGATGATGTACCCTTACATCTCAGCTGTATGCTATATCAGTATCTCCACACTCCTTGGTTAAAAGGACAATCAATCCATATGACCTACAGCAACCTATACTCAATAGAAACTGTCATCCTTATTAATAGCCTATCATTTGGTTGTGAACAGTTTTAATGACTAATCGATAAATCCTCTCTTTATCGAATCTAAATAGTCCTAAAAATTTCATCATAACAACGGAGTTCATTAGAGGATGAATACTTATGATGAAAATACTAAATATATTTTATTTATTAACAAATTAATTACCATACAAGATTGCTCAACCATCAACAGGCTGATGATTGATTTTTGGGACACATTTTCCAACAACTCCCACTTATCCTAAAGCCACTCGGCACAGTATCTAATATCCATCTTCGACTTGTGGTTGTCGAACTCCTTTATCGCCAAGGCTTTAGTGAAGGGTCGGTCAGGTTCTCCTTTCCGTCGATCTTCTGAAGGTCGACATCACCTTGATCCACGATCTCTCAGACCAGGTGGAAGCGGCACAAAATGTGCTTCGTCCGCTGGTGTGCTTTGGGTTCCTTCTCCTGAGTTTTGGCACCAGTGCTGTTGCAGTAGAGCAGGACCAGACCATCGAGGAAGGGTGCTGCTCCGAGCTCAGTGATGAATTTTCTCAGCCACACAGCTACCTTCGTGGCATCCGATGCTGCGATGTACTCTGGTTCACAAATAGAGTCTGCCACAGTATGCTGCTTGAAACTCTTCCAGCAGATAGCTCCACCATTCAGAGTAAAGATATAACCTGAGATGCTTCTGCTGTCATCATGGTCAGATTGAAAGTTGGAGTCTGTGAACCCCACAAGTTTCAGATCTGACTCGCCATAAATCAACCATTGGTCCTTAGTATTTCTCAAATACTTAAGGATGGCTTTAACCACTTTTCAGTGGTTTTCTCCAGGATCAGATTGGTATCTACTCACTATTCCTAGTGAGTATGCCGCATCTGTCTTATACATGTCATGGCATACATAATAGATCCCACGATCGAAGCATATAGGACTCTACTCATACGCTCTCTCTCTTCAGGAGTTGTCGGACAATCCTTCTTAGAGAGAGAAATTTTTTGGCCTATCAGTAGATAGCCCTTCTTAGAATTCTCCATACTGAATCTTTTTAGCACAGTGTCTATGTACGTGGATTGGGATAACCCAAGCATCTTTTTAGATCTATCTCTATAGATCTTCATCCCTAGGATGTAGGATGCTTCACCCAAGTCCTTCATGGAGTACTGCGATGACAACCAAACTTTTATTCCCTGTAGTGTGAGGATGTTATTTCCGATTAAGAGAATGTCATCCACGTACAAGACAAAGAATACCACAATTGGATCATTTGCCCATTTATAGATGTAGAGCTCTTCTCCATTCTTAACGAAGCCATACGTTTTGATCACCTTATTAAAATGCATATTCTAACTCCGAGAAGCTTGCTTCAATCCAAAAATAGATCTCTAAAGCTTGCACACCTTGGACTCATCTGTGGATGTAAACCCCTCAGGTTGCATCATATACACCTCTTCGGTCAGCTCTTCATTCAGGAAAGCTATCTTTACATCCATTTGCCAGATCTTATAATCCAGATGGGCAGCTATTGCAAGCATTATCTGAATGAATTTGAGCATTGTCACAGAAAAAAATATCTCGTCATAGTCAATACCATAACATTGACGATACCTCTTGGCAACCAGACGGGCTTTATAGGTCTCTACCTTTCTGTCTGCATCTATTTTTCTTTTGAACACCCATTTACACCCAATGGGTTTAACCCCTTCAGGTGGATCAACCAATGTCCATACATCGTTGACCTTCATGGACTCCATTTCGGATTTTATGGCTTCAAGTATTTTTCAAAATCAGGTCTCTGCATTGCAACCATATAGGTGATCGGATCCTTGTCGTTCTCATCGAGTTTGATGGGATCACCGTCTCAGACCAAAAAATTGAAGTATCTATCCAGCTGATGCGGTACTCTACCGGATCATCTTAATGGTGCAGGTACATTAGGCTCTGGATCTGATCTAATCAAATTCGACTCAGGTTTAGCTATTGGTGTCGGTCCCTGTTGAACTTCATCAAGTTCAACCTTAGAGGCAACGATTTCTTCACCAAGAAACTTCTTTTCTAAAAAGATTGTCTTAAGGCTGACGAACATCTTTTATTCATCAGTATGGTAAAAAAAATATCTTTTGGTCTCTTTGGGGTACTCGATGAATGTGCATTTGTCAGACCTAGATCCAAGTTTGTCTGTGACTAATCGTTTGACATAGGTCGGGCACCCCCAGGCTCTAAGGTATGAAAGTACTGGCTTATGTCCTATCCATTTCTCATATGGAGTCTTAATTACAGACTTACTTGGAATCCTATTTAACAGATAACAAGCCAATTCGAGTACATATCCCCAGAAGGATATCGACAAGCTGGCAAAACCCATCATGGATCGGATCATGTCTAACAGAGTCCGATTTCTCCTTTCAGACACACCAATATGCTGTGGTATTCCTGGAGAAGTCTATTGGGAGAGAATCTCATTCTCTCCTAGATATGTGAGAAACTCACTAGAAAGAAATTTCCCTCCTCGATCCGATCGAAGAGTTTTAATACTCTTTTCAATTTATTTTATACTTCACTTCAGAATCGTTTGAACATTTTAAATGAATCTGACTTATGTTTCATCAGATAGACATATCCATATCTAAATAGATCATCCATGAAAGTTATGAAGAAGAAATATCCACCTCAGTAGCTCTCTCACCTTTTTCAGTACAAGGTGACTTGGTCATTTTATCAAAAAGACAGGACTCACAGATTGGAAGTGATTCACAATCACTGACTTCGAGGATTTCCTCTTGAGTCAACCTGTTTATCCTGTTCTTGTTTACATGATCTAGCCTACAGTGCCATAAGTAGATATCTGATACACTATCTAATCTAGGGTGCTTGCCAGTAGAA
Organism: Elaeis guineensis; assembly: GCF_000442705.2. Lineage (NCBI taxonomy): Eukaryota > Viridiplantae > Streptophyta > Magnoliopsida > Arecales > Arecaceae > Elaeis > Elaeis guineensis. The sequence continues at coordinate 42,922,143 of NC_026004.2, read as the reverse complement.
TAGACACTTATCGGGCTTGATCTTTCTGGTCTGGCCCTGCACTGATGTCCCAGCCTGAACTTGCACCTTCTTCACTTTCTTCTTCTTGTTCTTCTTTCCTTTCTTAAAGGGTCGAGAACCAGAAGACAAACCTCCCATTAAGTTCACCGACTCCTTGTGGAGTTGGTGATCCTTTTCAAAGTTCTAAAACAACCCCAGTAACCCGTGGTAGTTCACTTCAGGCTTTGTCATTCTATAATGAGTGAGGAATGGGAGATAAGACTTGGACAGCAAGTTTAGCATTGCATCCTTCCCAAGCTGCTCATGCAAGAGAAAGCTGAGCTTGCTCAATCGTTCCATCAGCTCGATCATGTACAATACATGATTAGTGACAAAGGCACCATCCCGCATTTTGACGTTGAAGATAGCACAACTAGTCTTGTGCCTCTCCACATCATCGGGTGTGCCAAAGGCATCCTCCAATACTTGAAGCATGTCCTTTGGCTGAGCCATCTTGAATCTGTGACTGAACTCATCACTCGTGGCAGCCAGCATGATGCAGCACACCGTGATCCGATCACTGAGCCACTTCTGGTAAGTATCTTTGACTGATCGACGTGCATTGACAGCTGGCTCCTCAGGTGCAGGATCCATTATCACATATAGGATCCGTTCATGCTCCAAGACTATCTTCAACTTTCAGTACCAGCTATCGAAGTTGGATCCCACCAACTTATCATTGTCCAACAATGATCGGAGCAATAGGGAAGTGGCCATATCTGCTCAAAGAAAAACAATAACATAATTAATAATTGATTCATTAAACCTAAAGATTTAGACTTTAATCAAAAGGTTTCTTCCACTATTTTATTCAAATTTGTAGCCTCTACCTCCAATTTGAGGAATTACCCTAATTTCATAGTGGGTACTAGAATCTACTTAGACTGCACACAAGCCCAACTTTGGTTGGCCAACCCATGTACATCTAAGGATAGGTTTATAACCAATTGTTTTTTTAAATAATTTTTAGTAATTTTAATTTTGCCCCAGAAACCTAATCAGTAGGCTTTGGCCTCCACTGTAAGGATCCGATTAGGTCCAACCATTAACATAACCATACTTGGTGCATCTAACCAATGAATGATTAAGCCCAACTTTGGTTGGCTCACCTAACCACCATTAGAGAGATACTTCCAAGTTGTCATATGATGAGTGATTATTCCATTAGTCAACAAGCACAAGGCCTTTGGGTCTGCAATGATTATTGAGTTAATGGACTCATTATCAAACACCTTGATGGGAGGCTATGACTCAGTTATCTTCATAACTTTATCATTTTAAAGATCTAATAATTTTAGAAAATTTTAATAATTTAGAGGATGAGGTTAGATGAACCAGTTTATCATGATCCTCCTACTGGCTTTACCAAGTCAGCTTAAGGGAGATCATTAAAAGGGCTGGTCTAGGAGCACCTAAATCAGTCACACTGATTTACCTAGCCGACTTGGGTCAGCTCGAATAGTCAAGTGATCTGATCAAAATATAATTTCACCAAGAGGTCAGATAAGTTCGATCAGTGGGATGGTCAACCAAAGCTTGCCTTAGACACCATCAAAAATGGCCAGATAAGCAGGCTCCCAATTAAAAACCACCTGTCTGGTTTACCTTAGATACCAGCTGGTTTAATTAATTTCGATTAGATCAACCTAATATTTCGTGCTAGACCACTTAGCCAAGAATCAAGTCCATTTGGTTCTCGTTAAAGACATGGACTTGACCAACTACAACTATTGTAATTGATCTAGAGAATCCTTGACCTAATCTAAGACAACAATTGATTAGATTTAGTTAATTCTCTAATTAAGTCCATCTTTAATCTAACCATAGGTCAAACCCAATTAATGGACCTAATTTCCACTAGCCCATTAACCCAATGTGTTATGGTTTGTGTCTTAGGTTCTTCAATTCACAATCCTAGAACCTAATCAAATAACTTATTAATTCTTAATTAAGTTTTGGGCTGAGGGTTGGGTTCAGCTTTTCAAAAATAATTTTTATGTTTGTAAAATAATTTTACAATATGGTTCTACTAACCATATTGCATGTTTGATTCATAATCAAGATGCAAATGAAAGAAACATGAAACTACTTTAGATCTAATCTAAACAGGTTCATGTAATTAAAATAATTTCAACTTTAAACTACGCAAATTTTTCAGACAAAAATATGATGGTTCTTTACGCAGGTTATATTAACAAAGAGATTTTATTTTAGATTTAAACACCTTTTAAATCTAATAAGTCATAAATTTAATCTAGATCATTTCTAATAAATTTATGATTAAAGATAGATCTACACAAACTTGGACAATCTTTGCACTGTAAGGGGTAAACCTTACAGCAGAATAACCTTGCAGTTCATGATTGATCTAAAATTTTAATTTTAGATTTAATAATTAGATTATAAATTAGATCTAATCTAAAAAATAATCTAAGTATGTATAAATAATCATGTAATAAACAACCTAGGCTTTGATACCAATTGTAGGAACCAGATCTAGGGTTTCAGGGTTAGATCTTGAAACTTTTTCAAGATCAGACAGCGGTAGACTAAAATAAATAAAATTTTATTTTCTAAAACTAAAGAATCCCAAGATCTAAGATTCTATTACATGATTATTACATAGTGTTGGTGCAAAAGTCCGCCGGTGTCGGAGAAGCTAGAGTCGAGGGAGTCGCGGTCGCCGTCGGAACTTGCAAAGAAAGTCTAAATCAGAGTTGAGGGTGCTTTGGCAAGACCCTCCGACGCTCAAGACTCTGCCTCAACAAGAATGGAGTGCTCGAATGAAAATTTTAGCAGAGTTTTGAGATAGAAATTAGAGCTTAGAGAATAACGTATCTGGTGTCCCCTTTTTATAGGTAGAGGGTGCAACAGACTGATAGCGACGTTTGTAACCGCCTGGTAGTGGGCTGTTCGGGGCCAAGAGGTGTTTGTTACGAAGAGTAGTGGAGTGGAGTCGTGGCCATCACCGTGGCCTGCCACGTGGAGCCTGTTGCGGGGAGTGGAGCAGTGTCCGTTGTCACGACTTGTCAGAGAGTGGTGGAGCCGTGCGAAATCCGTTGCAGGAAGTGGAGCAGAGTCGTGGCCATTACTGTGGCCTGCCAGGGAGTCCAGGCCTATCAGTCGAAGCTCGGTTGAGGTGTCTGGCGAAGAGAGGTAGCTATCCATTTGAGAGGAGCTCAGATATTGCTGGCGAGCCTTCTACCGTTGGGTGCCTTGGGCGTTAATACTGCAGGTGAGGGCCATTTGCTGTAGGAGCTCGATCAGAGGCTTTTCGTAGATGAAGTTTGGTTTCACACAGAATTCAACAGAGGGTCGACCGGCAGTGGATGTCGGATGGTGCTGGAGAGTTTGATCCGCTGGAGGGGTCCGGCTGCTGGAGTCCGTGTGTCGTAGGAGTTCATCCGAAATCTGTCCGCTACAGAAGTTCGGTCGGAGTTTGATCTCTGTAGAAGCCCGGATGGGGATCATTTGTCGAGGAAGCTCGGCTGAAGTCTGCCTGCAATAGAAATTAGAAAGGAATTCGTCCACAATGGAAGCTCGGGTGAAGGCTTACAGTGAAAATCCGGTGCGGACCGCTCGTAGTAGAAATTTAAAGTAGATCGCTTGTAGCAGAAGCTCGGAGTAGATCGCTTGTAGTAGAAGCTCGAAGTAGATCGCTTGTAGCAGAAGCTCGGAGTCCGGCCCTTGTAGGAGTTCGGATGAGGTCTACCTGCAACAGGAGTTCAGGACGGAAGTCCGACTCCCGTAGGAGCTCAGACGAAGTCTACCTTCAGTTGAAGTTCAGGGATGAAGTCCGGCTCCCGTAGGAGCTTGGACGAAGTCTACCTGCAGCTAGAGTTTGGGGAAGAAGTCCGGCTCCTGTAGGAGCCCGAATGAAGTCTACCTGCAGTCGGAGTTCGGAGAAGAAGTCTGGCTCCCATAGGAGCCTGGATGAAGTCTACCTGCAGTCGGAGTTCGGAGAAGAAGTCTGGCTCCCGTAGGAGCTCGGACGAAGTCTACCTGCAGTCGGAGTTCGGGGAAGAAGTCTGGCTCCCATAGGAGGTCGGATGAAGTCTACCTGCAGCCGGAGTTCAGGGAAGAAGTCCGGCTCCCGTAGGAGGCCGGATGAAGTCTACCTGTAGTCAGAGTTCGGGGAAGAAGTCCGGCTCCCGTAGGAGCCCGGATGAAGTCTACCTGCAGTCAGAGTTCGGGGAAGAAGTCCGACTCCCGTAGGAGCCCGGATGAAGTCTAGAAGGTGGTTGACCACCGTAGAAACTTGGATGGAGTCCGTCCATCGTGGAGAATTCGGTCGACACTGGTGGGGGTTTATCCGTCGGCAGAACTCGGGAACGTTGCTGAGGCTCGATCGCCGGAGAGGTTCGAAAAGATGTCGCCGAAGGTCAGACATCGGTAGAATCCCTAGAGGGTCACTCCTGACACGAACTTCAGCTGGAGGATATTTTATACCCAACACCAGTCCCCCTACTTTTCGAGTTCGAGTTTCGAATGAAGGATGTACAGAGAAATTTTTACAGTCGAAGTTGCCCCCTTGAATCCTGTGCACGACTGCCCTCGAAAATTCTAGCATTTAATACGTGCGTGCTGGAGTCTTTTTCCAATTAGGGTGATCCGAAGAGTCCTTTCGAAATTTTTGCTAGAGCGTAGTCCCAAGTACCACAGCATAATGGTCCCGCTAGCAGTCAGCCCTACGCCACGGTGAGTGGGACACGTGGTGGGCATTGGTTGACCTAGGGATATCCGCCACCATGACTGTGCTAGGCTCCGTCGCTTATTTAAATCCCCTCCTTCCCTCCAGGGACTTCATTTCGCCTAAGAGTCCAGACGACGCCTTTCTTCTGCCTGAGAGTTCAGCCACCCATCGACGCCCTTTTCGACCCTAAGCATTCTTCGCACCAATCTTCGCCATCTCTGTCGGCTCCCCGCCGCCTTCAGTCTTTCGAGCCCTTTCAAGGAGTTCTCCCATCGGGGCTTCTGCCCCGGAGGTCAATCTCGAGAGGATGCTACAGATCGAGAGGAGTAGGAGGGGGGAAACAGTGGCATGCAAGTTCAGCGGCTGCCAAACAGCCACTGAGGGTTCCCACAGCTTCGAAAGGGGGCTCGAGGGGAGGATTCCTTCAACAACAGGGATTTAATAACGGAACTAGCCGGTGAGCGCGTCCTGTCCGAGAATTTTGAAGTAGTTGAACGGGGCGACACCGGTCAAGGGGGTAGAGTTGTTGTCATAAGCTGTGCCGGGTTTCTTGACGTCGTCGGGGTCGAGGGACCAGAGATGGTCGGCGCTGATGGCGGGATAGTAGAACCTGTTGCGGGGGTGGTGGAAGTAGCACATGCCGACCTCGCTGAAGTACCTAGGATGGTGGTTGTCGGGGAGCACACGGTGGTGGTGCATGCCTCCGGCCTTATCGCGGCCTTCGGAGTACTTTCGGTTCTTCTGAATATAGATCGTCGTTGCCGCTGCCGTCGCTGCCGCTCGCCCCTTGAATTCTATCCCCCCTTTTCTCCCTAAGGTTGGGGGTTTCGATAAATGGAGCGGAAACAAGGTGGGGTGGCGAGAGCCGATGGGGTTCATCACACGCACTGGGAAATACTGCTGAGAAAGATGGAACCGGAAGGAGAAGTCGAAAGCTTGACGCGGTCTCTATGTATTCTTTTCAAGTCTTGTAGTAATGTTCTTCTTTCCTCGGTCCTTAGGGCTTTGTAACGTACACCTTGTTAATCGAGAATGAAAAGGAGATTTTTGTTACCTTGTCTGCACTTTGCGTCAAATTATCGCTTGCCAAACTTCTTTCATTCACTATTGTTGTTGTTGTATTCTCCTTTTTTTTTTTTCGATGCCGATGTTGTCTGGAGGTTCCTGGTTGTCGCCACGTCGGCTTGCTTTTCTTATCATCTTTCTTCTTCAGCCTTAAGGGCTTTGTAATGCATACTTAGTTAATGACATGAGAAGGAAATTTTTCGTTACCTCTTTTACTCACATGTTGAATTATCGTTTGCCGAGCTTCTTTTGGCTTTTGCCTTGCTTGATATCGATGTCGTTCAGAGGTACCCGATCGCCATCGCATTGACCCATCCTTTTGTTTATGGCCGCAGATTTGTCCGGGACCACTCGAGTTTGATGCCTCCTTTCAGAGTTCGAGCTCGAAGGTCTGAGCTTCTCATCGCCCGAGGAAGCCATCTTATCCTTGGCCTGTGTTGAGAGCTCTCTTGGAGACCAGAGATTTTGATAAGAACCCCAATCCTCGCTGAGACGAGGTTCCCTATATCTTTGATATAATTTATTTTCCATTTGTCGTTGATGCAGTTCGTCGCTTTCCTTTTTAACCTCCCTCCTTTTTCTTTTCTTTTTCTCGAGTGAGGATTTTCCCTCTGCTCTTAGTGGGGTCGCGGGAGCACGGAGGGGCCACTGAGAAGGTTTCCTTTTTCTTATCTGGTCTTGAATGACCAGACCTTAATTGGTGTCAGGATGAGGTTCTGCCCCTATTTTTGATGTGATCGGTTTCAGTCCAGGTTAGGATGAGGTTCTCCTTCTGTTTCTAATAGGGTTGCGGGGGCACATATGGGCGTTGCAGGACCTCTCCCCCCCATCCGGTCTAAGGGTAACCGGGCCTTCACCTTTGCTCATGTTAGGGTGAGGTTCTCCTCTTGTCCCTAACAGGGCTGTGGGGGCACATATGGGCATTGCAGGGCCTCTCCCCCATCCGGTCTAAGGGTAACCGGGCCTTCGACTTTGCTCATGTTAGGGTGAGGTTCTCCTCCTGTCCCTAACAGGACTGTGGGGGCACATATGGGCATTGCAGGGCCTCTCCCTCCATCCGATCTAAGGGTAACTAGGCCTTCGACTTTGCTCCTGTTAGGGTGAGGTTCTCCTCCTATCCCTAACAGGGCTGTGGGGGCACATATATGTTGGGAATAGTATCCCAAAGCCAATCGTCAGCCTGTTGACGGTTGTGCTCTTTTTGTATAGTATATGATAAATAAATAAAAGTTATTTGATATTTTTTTATCATAAATATTTTATTTCTAATGACTCCTATATTGTGTGAAGTCCTTAGGACTATTTAGACTCGATAAAGGAGGATTTGTCGCTTAGTCCTTAAACCTGTTCACGACCAAATGATACGTTGTTATCAAGAACGACAACATTTATCGAGCATAGGTCATTGTGTGCCATATGGGTTGGTTGTCCTCATAACCAAGGATGTGGAGACACTGATATGGCATATAGGTAAGATGTAATGGTACATCTGCACTGAACGTGACCGACTCCGGAGCTATTTCTGCTGTCAAGATTTGCTCCGATGGATATGGATATAAATGTCCCTCAGACCTGAGACTGCCACGGGACTTGCAAGCAACTCACTGCACTTAGGCACTGGACTATCTGAATTTTAATTTAGTGACGGAAGGCTCTGGGTGTAGTCAAGTACTTGACTTGTCGGTGCGTGTGTCAAGATGGGATTGACCACTCCAGTTTAGGAGCTATGTACAGTCGTGTTAATTTAGCAAAACCTTGGCCAAGGTAGTCCTAGTGAAGAGTCACAGGACTAATGAGTTGAGCACGATTCGGATGATCTCATCAGGGTTGATAGTTTAACCTTGAGTCATCCTAAACACAGGGGTCAAAAGGGATGAATTATACGTAACCATATTCATGTAGGTTCTGAATATTACGATTGGACTATTCGACCTATCCGATCGTCGGGTACCATTGCTAGATGGTCACTTCGATTAGTACAGGAATTGGTTCCTGTGCTACCGGCTTAGGTTCAACCTGCGAGTCACACACATTAGAGGTTCCTTTCTGATCTGATGGCTGATTATGAGTCTTATGTGTCTGGAACTCTATGATTGAGAATTAGGATTCTCTGATCATGAGTTCCACATATTTTGGGTACCGGGGTTAAAATTTTGAATTTCAAATTTTGAATTTGAAATTTGAACTCTTTGATCAGGGTTTCATATCGATGGTCTCTGATGCCTAATTGCCCATTGGATTTGGACTCAATATTTATGAGAGGTTTAATTAGTGATTGATCGTTAATTAACTCAATTTGATTGAGTAATTATTTTTAGATCAAGTCCAATTGAATTGGATTCAGTTTGGATTGACCCGATTAGGTTAAGTGTTGATCTAATCGCTAAGGTGGCTTAGTCCCTGATTTGATCAGGGGTTAGGTTTAGTTAATTCCTAATTTGATTAAAATTTTATTGAGCCTAATTAAGTCTAATTGTGTTGAGTTTAATCTGGTCTAATTGTGCTTAACCTATTTTAATTAGGTTGGCTCAATTTGAATCAAACCACCTTGTTTTAAATTCCTTGCGCCACCCAACTTCCTTGCGTCCATTTGAATTCACAAGAAGAAATTTTCTCATGAATTTTCTCCCATGTAAAGCTCTCTCATGCCCATGTTTCTGTGCGCCAATTATTTGGATTAACTTGGTTTGTTACCCATCCAAATTCAAAGGGGTTTTGAATTTGAATGGATAACCAAATAACCATGCGCCAGCTTATTCTCTTTGTGCACCCCATATTCCACATGAGAAATGGTTTCTCGTGAAAGTCTCTACACACAAAAAAAAGGCCATGCCATCTCTTCTTTCTCGCATAAATGGATGAGGATAATATTGGTTGACACTTGAATTCAAATTTGATTTGAATTTAAGTGAGCAACCACCTCTTCTTATCCACTCACACGCTTTCAACATCTCTTGCGATGTTTTATAAAATGAGAAAGGGAGGGGCATGGAAAAAAAAAAGAAAGAAGAGATAAGGGGCATGGGGAGGTTCTGGAAAAATTTCGAAGTGTTCAAAATTTATCGAGAGGAGAGAAAAAGGAGAGAGAAGTGGGCGCAGGGTTTTTGGTGTGTACCCTAGGGTTTCTACCTAGGGTTCGGGAAGTGAGATTGGTGTACCACGAGTGTCGTGAGTCCATCAAATTTTAGAGAGAGATCCATCAGCCTCTCAACCAACCGTGCAGATGATCTGGAGCATCCGAAGAGTCAGCACACATTGATCGAAGGAGTTCGATCAACATCAGCCATCAAAAGGGTGAAATCATGAACTAGCATTTGTGAGGAATCGATCAGACGGGAGCTTCATGTGGATGATCCGCAGAGGTCAGATACTAGTGTGGCTGCGATGTGAAGATCAGAGTCCTCTGACGGTGATCAGATTACGGTGATCGACTACCCACAAAAGGTGATGTGTCTTGAACACAGTACAGTAAAAAGTTTACTGTTTCAAATTTGAATTTCAAATTTAAATGCATGCTGTTGTATCATATTTAGATCCTAGTGTAGGGTTAATTAGTATTAACTAATAAGATTAATTAATAATTCCACTGTAAAATAGTAATTTTGAAAAAATTTTAAAATTACCATTTTACCCTTGTACTGAATTTTAGCTTCAAATGGTATCAGAGCATGGTTTTAGAATATGATATACATATTCATGCATAGATTAAGGTGTAATCTATAAGTTTAAATTTGAAATTTAAAATTCCAAATTTAAAATTAAATTTGAAATTTGAAATTTGAAATTAGTTAGAAGTTTCAAATTTAAAATTTAAAATTTGAAATTTGAATTTTAAAATTTGAATTTTAAAATTTGAAATTTAAAATTTGAAATTTGTTTGAAATTTGAAATTTGAAATTTAAAATTTGAAATTCAAAATTCAAAAATTTAAAATTCAAAGATTGGAAATTCAAAATTCAAAATTTGGTTGAAATCTCAAATTTAAAATTTAAAATTTGAAATTTGAAATTTAAAATTTGAAATTCAAAATTTAAATTTTGAAATTGGTATATTTAGATGTACTTGGTCCAAGTAGCAAGTAATCTAATTGGGTTGGTTGCCATGGTCGTCTGGTCATAGGTGAAAAGTATGGTTTAAAGGCCCTCTCTTCCCATTCGATGGGGTCTCCTATGGCGGTAGGGGTGCCGATGCAATTATATCCCATGCCGATGAAGCAGAAAAAGATTTAATTATAAAATTTATCATGAATATGTTAGATTAGATCTAAAAAAAATTCATGATTTATTTTGAGTTATTTTCTGTTATGAAATGAGAAATAGGATTGCTGTTTATGAAATATGCTGACCCGTTTGTGAAATGAGTCAACACATTTGGTGAACAGAAAATAAAATCTTTCAAAATTTAAAAATTATTTTCGAAATGCCAAACCCTGACCCATCAGCCCAAGTACTTAATTAAAAAAATTAAGTGTTGTCTAGTAGGTCTAGAATTGTGAATTAAGACCTAAGATAATTTATAAACTTGTGGGTCAATGGGTTAGATGAATTAGGTCCATAATTGGGTTAGACCTAAGGTTAGCTTAAAAAATGGACTAAATGGAGTAATTGGTCAAATCTAATCAAAAGTTGAATTAGATTAGGTCAAGGATACTCTAGACTCAACTTCAATAGTTGTAGTTGAATGGGTCCATGTCTTTAACTAGACCAAGATGGACTTAATTCATGGCTACGCGGTGGAGCCCTATTTACTAAGTTGATCAAAATTAAAACTAATGAACCGGTTGGTGTCTAAGGTAAGTTCGACAGTTTTGACCAGTGGTTCTTAAGCGGGAGCTACTCGCATTGATTCGATCATTGACGAGTTAATGGTAAATCTCCACCACTGATCTCACTTACCTGGCCAATCTGGTAAGTTAGATTTTGATTAGATCACTTGGTGATTAGAGCTCACCCATGTCATTAGATAAATCAGTGTGACTGATTTAGGTACTCCTAATGCCAGCTTTAATTAAATCTTTTTTTAATCTGACTTGGTGAAGTCAGTGGGAGGATTGAAATTGGCTGGATGATTTCTTCTCTACTATCCTTTAATAAAATCCTCAAAAATTATTAGGTCCTTAAAATGATTAAGTTATAATGATAACTAAGTCAATGCCTCCCATTAAGTGAGTGATAATGAGTCCATTAGTTCAATGATCATTGGAGGCCCAAAGGCCTGGTGCTCATTGGCTAATGGAATTATCATTCATAATATGATAATTTGGTTGAGTCTTTTGATGGTGGTTAGGTTGGCCGGCCAAAGTCGGGCCTGATCATTTATTGGTCTGATTCACCAAATTAAGTCATGTTAATGGTTGGACCTAACCAGATCTTTTCAGTGGAGGCCAAAGCCTACTGATTAGGTTCTGGGGCAAAATCAATTACTAAAAGTTGTTTAGAGAAATAACTGGTTAAGAACCTTCCCATAGATGCACATGGGTTGACCAACCAAAGTTGGGCTCGTGTGTAGTCTGTGTGGATTCTAGTACCCATTAAAGAATTAAAGTAATTCCTCGAATTGAAGGTTGAGGCTACCAGTTCATAAAAATATTGGAAAAAACTTAAGACTAAAGTCCAAGTCTTTAGTATTAATTTATGTACTAATAGAGGTCTGGTTTTCCTTTATACAGCTATGGCCACTACCCTGTCGCTCCGGTCATTATTAGATAATGACAAGCTCATGGGACCTAATTTCGATAGCTGGTATCAAAAATTGAAAATCATCCTTGAGCATGAGCGGATCCTTTACGTAGTAACGGATCCAGTACCTGAGGAGCCAGCTCCGAACGCTAGTAAGGCGATCCGAGACACTTACCAGAAGTGGCTCAATGACCGCACCACCGTCCGATGTATTATGCTGGCAGCAATGAATGATGAGTTCAGCCGCAGGTTTGAGAATGCCTAGCCACAGGAGATGCTTCAAATATTGAACGACTCCTTTGGCACGCCTGATGATGTTGAAAGGCACAAAACTAGTTGTGCCATTTTCAATGCTCAAATGAGGGATGGGGCCTCAGTCACTGATCATGTACTGTACATGATCGAGATGATTGAGCACCTGAGAAAATTGAGTTTTCCTCTGTACGAGCAGCTCGGTAAGGATGCGATCCTTAATTCCTTGCCCAAGTCCTTCTTCCCATTCCTTACTCATTTTCGAATGACAAAGCCTGCAGTAAACTACCACGGGTTGTTGGGGTTGCTGCAAAACTTTGAGAAGGATCACCAGCTCCATAAGGAGTTGGTGAATGTAGTGGGAGGATCTTCTTCTCATCGTCGACCCTTTGGGAAGGGGAAGAAGAACAAGAAGAAGAAGAACAAGAAGGTGCAGCCTCATGCTGAGACGGTTGCACAGGGTCAGACCAAGAAGCGCAAGCCTGACCAGAGCCAGGCGGAGTGCTTCTTTTGCAAGAAGCAGGGGCATTGGAAGAGGAACTGTCCTCAATACATTGCCTCCCTAGACCCGAATAGGCCGAAGAAGAAGCAAGGTAATTATATGATAACTCCTTGCAACTTTTTCATTTGTGATACTACTGCCTGGGTATTGGATACTAGAAGCCCTTATCATATTTGTAATTCGATGTAGGGTCTGCAGGTCAGTAGGAGATTTGATGAAGGCGAGAGGTTCCTGAACGTTGGAGATGGAAGCAAAGTTTCAGTTCTAGCTTTAGGAATCATGAGTCTTGTAATCAATTCTCGTAATGTAATTCTGAGTGAATGTCACTATTGTCCAAGCTTTTTATTAAATATTATTTCTGTAGGCCTTTTGGCCATGTACGGTTATGATTTTTTAATAAAAAAAAATATTTGCAATATCATTTTGAATGGTGTTATAATATTTGTTGGACAATTAAATAATAAAATTTACTTACTATCACAGCCTGTTAATGTGGTTCAAAACTTCGGTAAACGTCCTAGAATAGATAATGTGTCAGAAGTCTACCTTTGGCACTATAGGCTAGGTCATATCAATAAGAATAGGATAAACAGGTTGGCTTAAGAAGGAATTCTTGAACTTGGTGATTGTGAATCACTTCCAACCTGTGAGTCTTATCTTCTTGGAAAGATGACCAAGTCACCTTTTACTGGAAAAGATGAGCGAGCCAGTGAACTCTTGGGTCTGGTACATTCTGATGTATGTGGACCTATGAGCTCAAGTGCAAGAGGTGGATATTTCTACTTCATAACCTTCACAGATGACCTATCGAGGTATGGGTATGTCTACTTAATGAAGCATAAGTCAGAGTCATTTGAAATGTTCAAACTATTCTGAAATGAGGTAGAAAAATAAACTGAAAAGTGTATTAAAATTTTTCGATCTGATCGAGGAGGTGAATACCTTTTCAATGAGTTTTTGACGTATCTAGGGGAGAATGAGATTCTCTCTCAGTGGACTCCTCCTGGAACACCACAGCATAATGGTGTGTCTGAAAGGAGGAATCAGACCTTGTTGGATATGGTTCGATCCATGATAGGGTTTGCTGGTCTGCCGATCTTCCTCTGGGGATATGCGCTCGAATCAGCTTGTTACCTTCTAAATACAGTTCCGAGTAAGTCTGTAGCCAAAACGCCATATGAGATATGGATAAGACGTAAGCGAGTACTCTCGCACCTTAGGGTTTGGGGGTGTTCGGCTTATGTTAAACGTTTAATTACAGACAAGCTTGGACCTAGGTCTGACAAGTGTAATTTTATAGGGTACCCAAAAGAGACCAAAGGGTATTATTTCTACCTTGCTGATGAGCAAAAGGTATTTGTCAGCCTTAAGGCAATCTTTTTAGAAAAGGAGTTCCTTAGTGAAGGAACTGTTGCCTCTAAGGTCAAACTTGATGAAGTTCGACAGGTGGAAAAACTGACACATGTTACTGAACCTGAACCGGATTTGATTAGATCAGATTCGGAGCCCATTGATTATGCACCCTTAAGGTGGTCTGGTAGAGTACCACATCAATCGGACAGATACTATGGTTTTTTGGTCTGGGATGGCGATCCTGTCGAACTTGATGAAAATGATGAGGATCCGATCATCTACATGGATGCAATGCAGAGACCTGACTCTGAGAAATGGCTAGAGGCCATGAAATCTGAAATGGAGTCCATGAAGGTCAACGATGTGTGGACATTGGTTGACTCACCCGAAGGAGTGAAATCCATAGGGTGTAAGTGGGTCTTCAAGAGGAAGAGGGGCACAGACGAAAAGGTGGAGACCTATAAAGCCCGTCTGGTTGCCAAGGGATATCGTCAACGTTATGGTATAGACTATGACGAGATATTTTCTCCTGTGGCAATGCTCAAATCTATTTGGATTATGCTTGCGATAGCTGCCCATCTAGACTATAAAATCTGGTAGATGGATGTGAAGACAGCTTTCCTAAACGGAGAGCTGGACGAAGAGGTGTATATGATGCAACCTGAAGGGTTCACATCCACAGATGAGTCTAAGGTATGCAAGCTACAAAGGTCTATTTATGGACTTAAGCAGGTATCTCGGAGTTGGAACATACGTTTTGATAGGACGATCAAAACGTATTGCTTCGTTAAGAACGAAAAAGAGCCCTACATTTATAAGTGGGCTAATGGTCCAGTAGTAGTATTTCTTGTATTGTATGTGGATGACATTCTCTTAATCGAAAATGATATCCCTACATTACAGGGAATAAAGATTTGACTATCGTCACAGTTTTCCATGAAAGATCTGGGAGAAGCTTTCTACATCCTAGGGATGAGGATCTATAGGGATAGATCTAAAAGGTTGCTTGGCTTATCCCAGTCCACGTACATTGATACTATGCTGAAAAGGTTCAACATAGAGAATTTCAAGAAAGGCTATCTACCGATAGGCCATGGAATTTCTCTCTCGAAAAGGGATTGTCCGACAACACCTCAAGAGAGAGAGCATATGGGTAGGAATTCATATGCTTCGGTAGTGGGATCTATCATGTACGCCATGACATGTACACGACCAGATGTGGCATACTCACTAGGGGTAGTGAGTAGATACCAATCTGATCCAGGAGAGAATCACTGGAAGGTTGTTAAAACCATCCTGAAGTATTTAAGAAATACTAAGGACCAGTGGCTTGTATATGGTGAATCGGACTTGAGACTTATAGGGTTTACAGACTCTAGTTTCCAGTCTGATCACGATGACAGTAAGAGTGTGTCAGGATTTATTTTTACCCTTAATGGTGGAGCTGTCTGCTGGAAGAGTTTCAAGCAGCATACTTTGACTGATTCAGTATGCGAGGTGGAGTATATTGCTACATCAGATGCTGCCAAAGAAGCGGTGTGGCTGAGAAAATTCATCACCGAGCTCGGAGTAGCACCCTCCCTTGTTGGTCCAGTTTTGCTCTGCTGTGACAGCTCTGGAGCCATTGCTCTGGCGAAGGAACCGAAGGCACACCAGAGGACGAAGCATATTCTGTGCCGCTACCATCTCATCCGGGAGATCATGGATCGAGGTGACATCGACCTTCAGAAGATCGACGGGAAGGAGAACCTGGCCGATCCATTCACTAAAGCCATTACGGTGAAGGAGTTCAACGACTACAAGTCGAAGATGGGTATTAGATACTGCACCGATTGGCTTTAGGCCAAGTGGGAGATTGTTGGGAATAGTGTTCCAAAGCCAATCGTCAGCCTGTTGACGGTTGTGCTCCTTTTGTATTAGTACATGAATTATAAATAAATAAAAGTTATTTTGATATTTTTTCATCACAAATGATTCATCTTCTAATGAACTCCTGTGTTGTGGTGAAGTCCTTAGGACTATTTAGACTCAACAAAGGAGGATTTGTCACTTAGTCCTTAAATCTGTTCGCGACCAAATGATACGTTGTTACCAAGGATGACAACCTTTATCGAGCATAGGTTGTTGTGTGCCATATGGGTTGGTTGTCCTCATAACCAAGGAGTGTGGAGACACTGGTATGGCATACAGGTGAGATGTAATGATACATCTGCACTAAACATGACCAACTCCGGAGCTATTTCTGTTGTCAAGATTTGCTCCAATGGGATATGGGTATAAATATCCCTCCGACCTGAGACCGCCATGGTGACTTGCAAGCAAATCACTGCACTTAGGCATTGGACTACCTGAATTTCTAATTCAGTGACAGAAGGCTGCTGGGTGTAGTCAAGTACTTGACTTGTCGGTGCGTGTGTCAAGATGGGATTGACCACTCTAGTTTAGGAGCTGTGTATAGTCGTATTTCAATTTAGCAAAACCTTGGCCAAGGTAGTCCTAGTGAGGAGTCACAGGACTAATTGAGTTGAGCACAATTCGGATGATCTCATCAGGGTTGACAGTTTAACCCTGAGTCGTCCTAAACACAGGGGTCAAAAGGGATGAATTATACAGTAACCATATTCACGTAGGTTCTGAATGTTGCGATTGTGACTATTCGACCTATCCGATCATCGGGTACCATTGCTAGATGGTCACTTCGATTAGTACAGGAATTGGTTCCTGTGCTACCGACTTAGGTTCGAACCTGTGGGGTCACACACATTAGAGGTTCCTTTCTGATCTGATGGCTGATTATGAGTTTTATGTGTCTGAGACTCTATGATTGAGAATTAGGATTCTCTGATCATGAGTTCCACATATTTTGGGTACCGGGGTCAAAATTTTGAATTTCAAATTTCAAATTTGAAATTTGAACTCTTTGATCAGGGTTTCATATCGATGGTCTCTGATGCCTAATTGCCCATCGGATTTGGACTCAATATTTATGAGAGATTTGATTAGTGATTTGATCGCTAATTAACTCAATTTGATTGAGTAATTATTTTTAGAACAAGTCCAATTGAATTGGATTCAGTTTGGATTGACCCGATTAGGTTAAGTGTTGATCTAATCGCTAAGGTGGCTTAGTCCCTGATTTGATCAGGGGTTAGGTTTAATTAATTCCTAATTTGATTAGAATTTTATTGAGCCTAATTAAGCTTAATTATGTTGGGTTTAATCTGGTCTAATTGTGTTTAACCTATTTTAATTTGGTTGGCTCAATTTGTATCAAACCACCTTATTTTAAATTCCCTGCGCCACCCAACTTCCTTATGCCCATTTGAATTCACGAGAAGAAATTTTTTCATGAATTTTCTCCCACGCAAAGCTCTCTCATGCCAATGTTTCTGTGTGCCAATTATTTGGATTAACTTGGTTTGTTACCCATCCAAATTCAAAGGGGTTTTGAATTTGAATGGATAACCAAATAACCATGCGCCAACTTATCCTCTTTTGTGCACCCCATATTCCACACGAAAAATGGTTTCTCATGAAAGTCTCCATGCACAAAAAAAAGGCCACGCCATCTCTTCTTTCTCGCATAAATGGATGAGGATAAGATTGGTTGACACTTGAATTCAAATTTGATTTGAATTTAATTGAGCAACCACCTCTTCTTATCCACTCACACGCTTTCAACATCTCTTGCGATGTTTTATAAAATGAGAAAGGGTGGGGGCATGGAAAAAAAAAAGAAAGAAGAGATAAGGGGTGTGTGGAGGTTCTGGAAAAATTTTGAAGTGTTCAAAATTTACCGAGAGGAGAGAAAAAGGAGAGAGAAGTGGGCGCAGGGTTTTTGATGTGTACCCTAGGGTTTCTTCCTAGGGTTCAGGAAGTGAGATTGGTGTGCCACGAGTGTCGTGAGTCCACCAAATTTTAGGGAGAGATCCATCAGCCTCTCAACTAATCATGCAAATGATCTGGAGTATCCAAGGAGTCGACACACATCTATCGAAGGAGTTCGATCAACATCAGCCATCAAAAGGGTGAAATCACGAACTAGCATTCATGCGGAACCGATCAGATGGAAGCTTCGTGTGGATGATCCGCAGAGGCCAGACACTAGTGTGGCTGCGATGTGAAGATCAGAGCCCCCTGATGGTGATCAGATTACGGTGATCGACTACCCGCAAAAAGTGATGTGTTCTGAACACAGTACAGTAAAAGGTTTACTATTTCAAATTTG
The DNA here is from genome assembly GCF_000442705.2 of Elaeis guineensis. Classification (NCBI taxonomy): domain Eukaryota; kingdom Viridiplantae; phylum Streptophyta; class Magnoliopsida; order Arecales; family Arecaceae; genus Elaeis; species Elaeis guineensis. The sequence continues at coordinate 42,904,333 of NC_026004.2, read as the reverse complement.
AATTTCAAATTTAAATACATGCTATTGTATCATATTTAGATTCTAGTGTAGGGTTAATTAGTATTAATTAATGAGATTAATTAATAATTTTACTGTAAAATAATAATTTTAAAAAAGTTTTAAAATTACCATTTTGCCCCTGCACTAAATTTTAGCTTCAGGTGGATTGGCCATTTGGTTCACGGAAGCAAGAGCGATGTCCACAGAATAGTTTCGCGGTCCACAGGCATGGTTCACAGGTGAGATGGAAGAAATTTGTACGATCCAATGGTCCAAATTCAAACTAAACTAGATCCGACGGTCCACATTCATTGTCGGTTAAAAGAAAGAGATTTGAGCGCGATCCGATGACTGAAAATCCATCTGATGGTTGATCTGATGGCTAGCATTTATCCCGACTTTGAATAGGAGATAAAGGGCATTGATCGATGGCCCAAATCTCATCCGAAGCATGATCGGATGACTGTGGTTGAATCTGATTTTGATTAGGATTAAAACAGTAATTTTTGATCAGATTTGAGTGGTCTGAAGCTAATCCGATGGTCAGAAATATTCTTAAGGTGATTAATATGATTTCTAAAGATTTTAGGACTTCTTTTCCTACCAAAAAAATATAAAAAATTTACCTATAAATAGGGAGTCCGGGAATAAGCTTGGAGAGCAAAAAAATTGAGTGAAAAGTTAAGAAAAAAATAGAAAAAAAAATATTAGAGCTTTAGGGAACCAAGGAGAAGAAGGAGAAAAGTCGGTTCACTTTACGGAGTATGTTGAAAGATGGAGAGGTCATCAACCATCTTTTCGATAAGACTATACTGATCAACTTCAAATCCTTATTATAATTTTATTTTTATTATTCTTTTTAAATTTTTTGTACTTAAATTTTAATTTTAATTAATGCAAAATTTATTTTTTTGCACTTTAAATTTTTGGTTTTTATTTTTCGCAAGTAGATGCTAGGATTTAGTTAGTAGATCTTAGTATCAATTTATTTTATATTTTTTAAATTTTTGTTATTTATTTTTATTACAAGTAAATGCTAGGATCTAGTTAGTAGATCTTAGTACCCGATTTATTTTTTACGCTTTTAATTTTTATTTTTTGACTTAAATTACTTTCTTCAAAATTTTATTTTTTTTACAAAATCAAAGATTTCAAATCAAAATCCTATCTTTTTTGTAGATTCGATCCGACTCGCTACTTTCTATATATTTTTAATTTTTATTGAAGTCAAAATTAGATTGATAATCACAGTGTCCTAATGACAATATTGTGATTGTATCAAGTACATATTGATGTTTATGGCATATTTGAATAATATTCTCTTATTGTACTATCCACAAGGACAGCATTGTTTAAGTATGACCATATGGGATTGATGGATTAACTTAACTAGAACACTATAGTTTGTTGTGCTATCCACAAGACTTTAAGTGATCTAGAGGTAAGAGAAAAAAATATTGAGAATTGTATAAAGTATAATTGGTAAAGAGTTACCTGCTCTTAAACTCATGAATGCTTGTTGTGTTATCCACAAGGTGTTTGCGAGAGATAGAGATCTCAATTTCATTTAGAAATATAATAATATTTCTCATTTTTCATACTTGAGAGCTATGAAATTCATTAAAATAGTGAAAGACACAATTAGACAAAAAGTCCTTATCTAGTTGTGCATGTCTTCATGAGTTGTCCGCTTATATTATATCCTTGTTATTATAGATTAACTGCATAAATGGCACCCTCATTGTCACTTCGAGGCATACAAGATGCTAATAAATTGATCGGACCAAATTATATGAAACTGATTGAGAAATCTGAGAATAATTCTCACACAAGAAAAAGTATCCTATATACTGGATTCATCTGCATCTGATACGATCAGAGAAGATGTATCTGAGGAGGAAAGGGCTATATATAAGATATGGAAGGATGACAGTATGACTGTCAAGTGTATCATGCTTGTCTCGATGAACAATGAGCTTTAAAGGCAGCATGAGGACATAGATGTTCCTTCTATACTCTTTAATCTAAAGAAGTTATATAGAGAACAAAGCCGAACTGCTAGATATGAGATATCTAAGTAGTTGTTTCATGCTCGGATGACTGAAAGCATGTCTGTTTAAACTCATGTCCTTAAGATGATTGATTTGATCACTCGTTTGGGATAATTGGGTTTTACTATGAATGGTGAACTTAGTCATAATTTAATCCTGCAATCACTCTTTGATTTCTTTTCTTATTTTATCATTAATTATCATATGAACAAACTGAACATTAGCCTACTGAACTATTGAATATGCTCAAAATAGCAAAGAGCCTTTTCGAAGGTGAAAAGGGTCTAGTTCTTCTTGTAGATAAGATCAACAAGAAGAAAGGCAAGAAGGGTTACAAGAAATAGCTGAACCCTAGGGCTAGCATCTCCAAGGAAAAGATGAAGAAGGTCTTTGCTAAAGATACTTGCTATCACTGTGGCAAGGACGGACACTAGAAGAAGAATTGCAAGGAATACCTTACAACTATGAAACATAAAGAAGCAAATGTTCCTAAAGATTTGTATATGATACAAACAAATTTATCATTAAGTACTTCAATTTTAAATTCTGGATATTGGATACCGCTTGTAGCTCACACTTTTGCAAATCATTGCAGGATCTACAGGAAATAAGGAGTCTGAGTAAAGGTGACTTCAAGCTATTTGGTGCTAGTGGAGAGTCTATTCAGGCCGAAGCTGTGGGAACCAAGATTTTGAAGTTGCCTTCAGATAAAGTTTTGGCACTCAAGACTTGTTATTATATTTCAAAAATTATTAGAAATATTATTTCTATACCCTTGTTATTAGAATAAGATTTTGAAATAAAAGCTAAGAATAATAGTTATTCTATTTATTTTTTTAATAATTTTATGAAAATATTTTTATTGATAATGGTCTTCTATTCCTATTACTTAGTGATAATGTACTTCATATTGATAATATAAAGAAAAAGAAGAGAGAGGATGTGAATATCACATACCTCTGGCATTGTCGACTTGGTCATATAAATGAGTCAAGAATTAATAAGTTATACAAAGATAAATTCTTTAATCCTTATGATTTTGAATCATATGAAATTTGTGAATCTTATCTTATGGGTAAAATGATTAAGACTCGATTTACTAGATATGGAGAAAAAGTGAGTGGCACTTTGGACCTTATACATACTGATGTTTGTGGTCCAATATCGACTCAAGCCAGATGTGGATGCTCCTACTTCATCACATTTATTGATGATAAGTTTAGGTTTGGATATGTATATTTAATAAAATATAAATCCAAAGCTTTTGATAAGTTTAAAGAGTATCAAAGAATGGTTGAGAAACAAACTGGTAAAAGTATTAAAGCTCTTCGATCTGATCGAGGAGGAAAATAGTTGACTAGTGAGTTTCTCGATCATTCAAAATAAAATGATATTCTCTCTCAATGGACATCTCCTTACACTTCACAATTAAATGGTATTGTGGAAAGGAGGAATCGCACATTATTAGATATGGTGCGGTCCATGATGTATTTCACAGATCTTTCGATCTTCTTTTGGAGATTTGCTCTCAAAGTCGCAACATATGTTTTGAACAAAGTGCCATCAAAGTCTATCTCTAACACTCCATATGAGATATGGAAAGGGAAGAGGTCCAGACTTAAACACCTTAAGATTTGGGGTTGCCCTGCTTATGTGAAAAATATTGATGGATATAAGCTTAATGTTAGATCAGAAAAATATAAATTTATAGGTTATCCTAAGAAGAGTATAGGATACTACTACTATCCTACTCAACAAAAGGTGTTTGTTGGTAGGCATGCCATTTTTTTGAAAAAAAAGTTCATTCAAAAAGGGGGCAGTGGGAGGTCTGTTGAACTTGAGGAAGTTCAAAACCTACAATCTATCTAGAATTCACAAACTAACTTTCAATCAGATGTGCCCATTATTGAGGCACAACTACTGCACACACCTCCTCTCTGATGGTCAAGTAGAGTGCATAATGTACCACTTAGGTATGGGTTTGTTATTGAAAATTACAACACATCCTACATTATTGAGAATGATGATCCTATGACCTATTTGAAAGCCATCATGAGTAGTGACTCTGACAAATGGCTCAAAGTCATGAAATCCGATTTGGACTCCATATATACCAATCAAGTTTGAACTTTAATTGATGCGCCTGAGGTAGTGACCCTGATAGGCTGTAAATGGATCTTCAAAAAAAAGATTGGAGCAAATTGCCAGGAAGAGACCTATAAGGCCAGGCTGGTGGCAAAAGATTTTAGATAAAAATAAAATATTGATTATGAAAAAACCTTTTCGTCTGTAGCCATACTCAAGTCTATTCGAATTATGCTTGCTATTGCTGCATACCATGACTATTAGATCTAACAGATGAATGTCAAGACTACCTTCCTTAATGAAAACTTTGAGAAAAAAGTCTATATGACTCAGCCAGAGAAATTTATCTCTAGTAGAAGAGCAAATCAAGTATGCAAACTAAATAAATCTATTTATGAATTAAAGCAAGCATCGAGAAGCTGGAACATCCATTTTAATGAGACAGTCAAATCGTTTAGCTTTATCAAAAATATGGATGAATCTTCTGTATACAAGAAGACTAGTAGGAGTACTGCTGTCTTCTTGGTCTTGTATGTGGATGACATACTATTCATTGAGAATGATATCCCTATGTTGCAATCAGTCAAGACAAGGCTATCACAAAAGTTTTTTATGAAAGACTTGGATGAAGCATCCTATATACTTGGTATAAAGATCTATAGGCATAGATCAAAGAGGATGCTTGGCTTATTTCAGTCTAGATATATAGACCTTATGTTGAAGAGGTTCAACCTGGAGAAAAGTAAAAGAAGTTACTTGCCTATGGGTCATGGCATACAACTCTTTAGAAAGATACCTGAAGATAGAAATAGAATGAGTTCTATGAAGGGAAAGAAACTATTTCTCCTCTGATTGCCAAGGTTGCATCTAAAAATTTTTTTATTTATCTACATGATTAAAGATCAAATCTTTATTTGATTAGCAGCAGAACCAGAGATCAAATCTTAATTTATCTGGATTAAACCTTCACGGAGGCCTAGATATGCAAACCCTCTACTTTGCATGCATGCCAGATGTCATAGAAAAGCAGGATAAATTCCAATCCAATTGCCTTCGTAACCCAATCAAATAAGGGAGGAGATGTGCTGGTGTGATACCTCACACTAGTAGATAGGATGTCCAAGAAGGATCCATGCCTAAGAAGAGGAGGCGGCAACAAAGGGAGAGATGTAGGAGAAGATTAAGGACCTCTCTCTTCACACGCCTCTCTCTCTCTCTTCTCACAATCTAATTTGTTTGCTATGCATCCATATATAGAGATTCTCTCTATTTATAGATGATTCTCATGACCCAATCAGAGTAGGACTCTTAACTCAAATCTAATTTAAATTAGTCCAATACTCATGAAAGAAGAATTCTTACATGAGATAGAATTACCATCACATATGACATTCAATTTGCACCCACTCCCTCACCTACATGGGATGTCCCAAACCAGATCCATATCAGGTGTTGGTCAGCCCACATAGGAGGGTATTCCCAGTGCAAGTAAGAATACTCATATCTCATCCAAAATAGGTCCAATTTGAATCCAATTCGAAGCTGGTTCGAAATAATTTCGAAAGACTGTAAATCTTAAATATTTAAGGACTTTTGTACCAAGTCTAACTTAAATTTTGAACCTAATTTAAGACTAATTAATTTAGATCTAATCTAAAATTAATCAATACATAAATTCAATCTTTCATATGCTCCATGGATCATAAATCAAAAACTATTCATCCCCGAGATTGAACCTGAACCTCATATGTAGTGCTAGCTAGACATAGTCAACTCTTCAATCCTGTTTGACCTATAATTTAATTCTCAATCAAGCTAGCTTATATATTCAATCAAATCAAGTACTTCTAAATTGGACATATAAACATAGGCTAATTCCTTCCTACTTTATCTGACTTGTGTGCGTGATTTCATAGGTTCAAACACTAAGCCGGTAGTATAGGAATCAATTCCTGCACTAATCGAGATACTATCTAGCAATGGTTTCTGACATCTAGATAGATCGAATTATCGCAAAAAAATATTTGAGAACCCATACACATAGTTACTGTATAATTCATCCTTCTAACTCTGAATGCTCTGGGATGGTCTTAGGTTAACTGTCAACTGAGATTGCTTCATCCACATTGTGTTTCAACCTTTCAAATCTATCTTATGGATTATCCTGGCCAAGGCTTTGCTAAATTAAAATACAGTGATACATCAACTCCAATAATCTGAAGGGGTCAATCCCATCTTGATCCATACATAGACTTCGCAAGTATTTGACTGTGCCAAATAGCCTTCCATCACTGTATTAGAAATCTAAATAGTCTGGCATCAAAGCATAGTGAGTTGCTTGCAAGTCACTATGGTGATCTTAGATCTAAAGGATACTTATATCCATATATTTTATGAGCAGCTCTTGACAACAGAAAGCTCAACAAGTGGGTCACTTGTTCAGCGATGATGTACCCCTACATCTCACCTATATACCATACCAGTATCACCACACTCCTTGGTTAAGAGGACAACCAACCCATATAGCACATAACAATCTCCACTCGATACATTATTATCCTGTAATGACATATCATTTGGTCACGAATATGTTTAAGAACTATACGATAAATCCTCTCTTTATCACACACTAGCATAGTTCTAAGGACTTCATCACAACACAAGAGTTCAAGGAAGATGTTACTTTGTGATGAAAAAATATCAGAATAATTTTTATTCAATAATCAATAATTTATATATAAGGATAAACTCAATCGTTATATGATTGATTTTAGGACATAATTTTCAACAACTCCCACTTGGACTAAAGTCAATCGGGGCAGTATCTTATACCCATCTTCCATTTAAAATCATCAAACTCTTTGATCCTGAGAGCTTTAGTGAAGGGGTCAATTTGGTTCTCCTTTTCATTGATCTTCTAAAGTTTGTGTTAGGTTCTGGTGGCACAGCAGAAGGGTTAGGTATTTAAAATTTTCATTCAAAACACCCAATACACCGAAAGCCCTAATGCCTAGAAACTCTTGACTATAATAATAAAAGCATAATAAATATAAATTAGGATAAGAAGAATACCTATAGTGCTAATCTCAATTTTTATAAGGCATCCAAGTATCTACCCTCCAATGGTGATCCACATGAAAATTGAACCAAAGACAATGCTCCTTCTTCACCTTGCTTCAAGAGTTCTAGCCCCTAGAACTCGACTAGCCTCATACCGGTCAAGTTTTTTCAAGAACCTGACCTCACCCTCTTAGAACCTCCTCTGAACTTCTGATTCTCCTTTATTAGGACCCTTACAATCCTTGTTAGGATCAGATAAGACTTTGTCTTAAATCCCAAAGCCTTGTCCTAAAACTAAGATAGGTTGTAAGAAAGAAAGGAGAGCAACAGGAGAGAAATTGGAAACCCCTCTTAGATTCATCGGATACCCAGCACCCCAGCCTATGTATAGATACTAGAAGGACACCAAAAGAGAGGGACATGCCTTATCCAAAAGGTATATCTGATCTGATTATCAGAGATAAGAGTTTCTTCAAGCAGAAGGACTCTTATCCATGATACGTCGATCAGCACCCTGGTCTGCATGCGTGCAACCAAAGAAGGGATGTTTTCATATCTCTTCTCAACTCAAAAAATTCTTCAAAAATTTATATAGATTGAAAATTTAATATAGATTCCAAAAAATTTAAAATAATGATAAAATTCTCATGGAAGGATGCTATCCTCACACCTCTTCATGTGAGTGCTGATCACCACATGTGCAGAGATTAGGACCGACTTATGGCATCCGTTTGGTATCCAGATAAGTTTGAAAAAATTCCATAAAAATTATCAAAAATATAATATCAACTTTAGAATGTTATCACTAAAAATTATTCCAATCTGAAAGCATTTGGTAGGGAGAAAAACTCTCCAAATCATAGAGAGATGTGACACTTCTGCACGCATGCGAGACATCCTTCTTCTTCCAATTTTTTCTCTTCCCCAAAAATTCTAGAAAAAATATATCTCATATTTTGAGATGTGAACTAAAGAATGGAGGGTGATGTGAGCTACCACACATAATTTAAACCTATAAAAAAATAAATTTTTTCTTCTGCCCATGCCAATAATTGTAAGCAGAACCTGTTTTACACCAAGAGTCCACCACAACTTGGACTCTTCATAATTGGTGTTAACATGAGATGTGGTATCTCAATTAGGCTGCTTCCAGGTAATATTACTTGACCCAAATGTCTACCAAATTGGACTAGCTAATTAGCAAGGGATGGGACCAAATTGGTCTCCAAAGGAGCAAGGGTTTCAACAAGTGCTAGCATGCTTACCGGAACCCTAATTGAATCCAAAATTCCAATCAACCTTTTTCAAAAGGATCCTTGGCCAATTTTTATATGTGTGTAACTCATTGGGTTCCATATCTAACTGGTAGTAGATCCAGGTATAAGTTGACCAAATTTGATTAGATTTCAATCTAATCGATTTAGGTCCAATCAAGCTAACCCGAGCTCAACAATTAGAATCCTTTCTATTTGGCAATCGAATTAAACTCTTTAATTTAATAAAAAATTTATAAGTCAAGATTGACATCTAGTAATATATCATAACTATCTAGAAGATGTAAAATTTGATAGAAATACTAAATATACCCTTCAGTGGTAAATTACCGTGCAAATGAATCCTTCGATCATCCTTGCACCCTGAATATGCTCATGAGTATGAAATCATGTCAACTCAAACACATATTCATATCGATTCTCAATTAACCAATGATGACTTCAATGAAGAAGTATTAGAAACTCTTTTTAATCTCCTTCCTGCTTTTGGTCAAAAGATTTTTTTGAGTCATCTAGGATTGAGAATACACAGGATGCGATCTCCTCTTACTAGGAGTGATCGATTCCATATTGACCTACACACAACCTTCATACACACTCCACCATATCCAGAATACCTAGTATATGTCTTAATGCCATGCCTAGGTATGAATCAAAATATGAGTTCATGTGCATAAGATTCCATGGTAGTTTGAGGTCCAAGGATCACTTGCATAACTCTCACTTAGAGAACTATCTTTGACATGCAAATAAGACTTCGATAAGATGTTCTCTTTCTTCGAGTCAATTCAGTGAACTCATTTTCTAAATGAGCACCTACATCCTTGTATTAGTGTCTCAGATAAGTGGCTAGTGAGATCTACCACCCTCTCCATTGAGCATACATAGGATTTGTCAGTCTATCTGAAACATTAATCCCCGACTCAATGCTCTTACGATCAAGAATATTTAAGATTAGGATTTTAGGTCTCACTAGCATGACCCATTCATGTCTTCTAAAATCATTATCCTAATCTTTGAGGTTTATCATAATCTTAGACATAATAAGATGTAGCTAATATGATGAATCAATGCCTCAAATAATAATAAATATCATTTCATGAGTTAAAAAATTGTAAGGAAAGTTCCATCGCAACACACTTGCGATTGGCTTATAGGGCACTTTTCTTTCAATCTCCCACTTGCACTAAAGTCAATCGCCTTTGTATCTCATATAATCATGGTGATAATCATATAGCTGCTGTGGTATGGCCTTAGTGAATGGGTCTGCTGTATTATTCTTTCTATCTACTCGTTTAAGGATAACATCTTATCTCTAACGAGATGGAAATGTCTGAGGATGTGCTTGGATCTATAATGAGATCAATGTTTCTTATTTTGAATAACGGCTCCAGTGTTATTATTCTAGAGTGACACCGGTCCTTCAATCTTAGGAATGACTCTTAAATCTATGATGAGTTTCTTCATTAAGATAGCTTCCTTAATGGCTTCACTAGAAGCAATATACTCTAGCTCAGTAGTTGAGTCAGCTACTATCTACTGCTTGGAACTCTTCCAACTCACTAGCCCATTATTTAGGATAAACACATACCCTGATATTAACTTACTATCATCTGCTTTCCAATGATCCTTCCTTAGATCAGCCTGAAATCTACTAGCTATGCCCAAAGCATAAGCTATATCAGGCTTGGTACATAGCATGGCATATATAATTGATCCCACAGCTGAAGCATAAGGGATTTCATTCATCCTTTTCCTCTCTTCTGGTGTCTTAAGACACATTTTCTTAGAGAGACGTATACCATAACTTACAGATAAGTAACCTTTCTTACTTGCCTCCATATTAAATCTCTTTAATATGAGGTCTATGTACCGTGACTAGGATAAGCCTAACATCCTTTTAGATCTATCTCTATAGATCTTTATACCTAGTATATAAGATGCTTCACCCTAGTCTTTTATGAAAAACTTATTTGATAGCCAAGTTTTGACCGATTGCATCATTGGGATATCATTCCCAATGAGTAGTATGTCACTGACATACAGAACCAAGAAGACAATAACACTCACACTTGTCTTCTTATATATACATGGTTCATCCATATTTTTGATAAAGCCAAACTCTTTGATTGTCATATCAAATCGAATGTTCCAGCCCCTCGAAACCTACTTCGATCCATAGATGGATCATATTAGCCTGCTACTTGATTTGCTCTCCCACTTGAGATAAATCCCTTTGGTTGAGTCATATAGACCACTTCCTCTAGATTACTATTGAAAATCGATCTTGACATCTATCTACCAAATTTTAATATCGTAGTATGTTGCTATAGCAAGCAAAATTTGGATGGACTTGAGCATAGCCACTGGTGAGAAGGTTTCATCATAGTCAATTCTTTGCCTTTGACTGAAACCTTTCGCCACTAACCTAGCTTTGTAGGTTTCTACTTGGCCATCTACTCCGATCTTCTTTTTGAAGACCCACTTGTACCCTATTGGGTTCATACCCTCAGGTGCATTAACCAAGGTCTACACTTGGTTGGTATTCATCGAGTCCATCTCAGATTTCATAGCTTTCAGTCATCTATTTGAGTCTCTACTCATGATAACTTTCGAATAGGTTAGTGGATCAACATTCTGAATGATGTTGATCGAATTGTCATTCTCAATGATAAAATTATATCTCAGAGATGCTTGACGCACTCTATCTGACCTTCGGAGAGGAGGTATGTATTATGGATGTACCTCATCCTTGGGTACTTTTGATTGAGGATCTTTTTGTGGTCCAACCACTGGTATTTCTGGATCGATTTGTAGATCATGAACTTTCATAAGTTCAATATTCCTCCCACTGCCTCCTTCTTGGATAAATTTATATTTCAAGAAAGTAGCATCCTTACTAACAAACATCTTTTGTTCAGTAGGGTGGTAAAAATAATATCCATTAATTTTATTAAGATACTCTACAAACCTATACTTGTCTGATCTAGCATTAAGCTTATGTTCAAAAATATTTTTGACATAAGTAGGATAGCCCAAAGTCTTAAGATGTTTATGATTAGGCTTCCTTCCATTCTATATCTCATATGGAGTGCTTGCAACAGACTTTGAAGGCATTCTATTTAATATATATGTGGCAGTCTCTAAGATAATATTTCTAGAAAGATATTGGAAGTTTGGTGAAGCATATCATAGATCACACCATATCCATTAAAGTGCGATTCCTCCTTTCTGCTACACCATTTAACTAAGATGTATAAGGAGGGATCCATTCAAAGAGAATACCTTTACTTTTAAGATGATCAAGAAATTCACTAGATAAGTACTCTCCTCTTCGATCAGATCGAAGAACATTGATATTTTTTTCAGTTTGTTTCTTGACCATACTTTGATACTCCTTGAATTTATCAAAAGCTTCAAATTTATGTTTTATAAGATACACATATCTGAATCTTAATAAATCATCTGTAAAGGTAATAAAATAGAAGTATCTTTTTCTGGCCTGAGTTATTATCAGTCCACATACATCTATATGTACTAGAGCTAACAACTCACTTGTCCTCTCTCCATATTAAAAAAATAGAGTCTTGGTCATCTTACCCATGAGACAAGATTTATAAGTTTTCAATGATTCATAATCATTTGGGTCAAAAAATTCTTCTTTGTATAACTTGTTTATCCTTGACTTACTAATATGATCAAGATGACAATGCCAGAGATATATGACATTCATATTTTCTCTCTTTCTTTTCATATTTCTTTCAATATAAAAAATATTTTTACTGAGTACAAGAATTAAAAGATTGTTATCAATATAACCATTGCTATAAAATTCATTAGAAAAAAAATGGAGCATCCATTTTTCATTAGCTTTATTTTATAATCTTGTTTTAATAAAAAAAATATAAAAATAATATTTCTAATGACCTTTGGCATGTAATAACAGTCTTTTAATTTTAAAGTTTTACCCAAAGATAAATCAAGCATACAGGTTCCCACAGTCTCTGAGCTAATGGACTCTCCACTTGCGCTATAAAGCTCGAGGTCATCTCTTTTCAGATCTTTGATATTCTATAGTTACAGTAATGAACTACAAAAGTATGATCTACATATAGTATCCAATATCCAAATATCAGAATCTGAATCACTCAATAAAAAATAGGTCTGTATCATATACATACCTATTGGTGCAGAACTCTGTCGATGTCGGAGAAGCTGGAGTCGAGGGGATCGCATCCACCGTCGGGACCTGTAAGGAAAGTCTAAATCGGAGTTGGGGGTGCTCCGGCGAGACCGTCTGATGCTCAAGTCAGTACTCTGCCTCAACCAAAATGGAGCACTCGAATGGGATTTTAGCAGAGTTTCGAGATAGAGTTTAGAGCTTAAAGAAGAATGTATCTGGAGATTCTTTTTATAGATGGAGAGCGTAACTAATTGACAGTGACATCTGCAACTACCTGGTAGTGGGCCATTCAGGGCCACACGGAGTTTGTTACAGAGAGTAGTGGGTCAGGGGGCCGTTCAGGGCCACGTGGATTTTGTTATGAAGAGTGGAGTGATGTCCGTTGTCGCAACTTGCCAGAGAGTGGTGGGACCATGTGAAATCTGTTATAGAGAGTGGAGTGGTGTTCGTTGTCATGACTTGCCGGAGAGTTCGGACCTGATGGTTGAAGCTCGACTGGGACATCTGATGGAGCGGAATGGCTCTCTGTCTCAGTAATCTAAGAGAAGCTCAGATGTTTTTGAGATTGCTGATGAGTCCACTGTTGTCGGGTGCCTTGGGCGCTGATGCTGCAGGCGAAAGTCATCTGTTGTAGAAGCTCGGACGGGAACTTTCTGTTGGAGAAGTCCGATAGGAGTCCGATTGCTAGAGAAGTTCATCTAAAATTTGCCTGATGTGGAAGCTCGTCTGAAGATTGTCCATCGAAGAGGTCCGATTTCATGAGGAATCTGATAGAGGATCGTCTGACAGTAGAGTTTGGATGGTGCTATAGAGGTTCGTTCGCTGGAGGAGTCTTGAGGATGTTGGAGGAGTTCGAGATTCAATTCTGTTGTAGAAGTTCGAACGGAGCCTGGCTCTTGTAGGAGTCTGAAAGGAGGCCGCTTATTATAGAAGCTCGAACGAAAATCGATTGCCGTGGAAGCTCAGATGGAGACTTCTTATTGTAAAAGTCCCACCGTTGGAGAAGCTCGATCATTGACGAAGTCCGAAAGAAGTTCAGAATAGAAATCCGACTGGTGGAGCCCATGAAGGAACCAGATCTAGGGTTTCAGGGTTAGATCTTGAAACTTTTTCAAGATCATACAGCGGAAGGCTAAAATAAATCAAAATTTATTTTTTAAAACTAAAGAATCTCTAAAATATATTTATATATTTTAAATCTGATTTAATTTTCTAATTAAATTAGAAATTAGATTGACCCAAGTCCTAGTTGAACTAGGACTAGTTTTTTTCTTGCACTTGGCTTATCCAATAAACCAATTGGACTTGATCCAATCAAGTCCAAACCAAATCTAATTAAATCATATTTAATTAAACTTAATCTCAGCCCATTGGCTTAATCAAATTAAGCCAATTAGCAATCGAATTGCTAATCGATCCTCTTGCAATACTTGCATTGGGTTAAATGTCAATCGTATTGATCATTTAACCCTAGAACGATTCTTAATCATTGATCAACCATCTGATCGGATCATGAACTCTAATGTGTGTGACCTCATAGGTCTGAACTTAAGCCAGTAGTACAGGAATAAATTTCTGTACCAATCGAAGTGACCATCTAGCAATGGTACCCGATGACCGGATAGGTCGAATGTGTAGAACAACATCCTTAGAACCCATGCAGATATAGTTTTCATATAATTCATCTCCTTAACCAAAATGATGATAGGACACCCCAGAGTTCAACTATCAACTCTGATCAGGTTGTCCACATTGTATTTCAAAATATCAAATCCATCTGATGGATTATCCTGGCCAAGGTTTTGCTAAATTGAAATACAGTGACTCATTCTTCTCCAACTCTTAGAGTGGTCAATCCCATCTCGATCACACTCTGACTTCGTAAGTACTTGACTGTGCCCAGAAGCCTTCTGTCCCTAAATTAGAAATTCAGTTAGTCTAGTACCAAAGCACAGTGAGTTGCTTGCAAGTCACTGAGGCGATCTCAAGTCTAAGGGACACTTATACCTATATCCCATTAGAGACATTCTCGACAGCAGAATACTCTGGAGTTGGTCACGTTCAATGATGATGTACCCTTACATCTCACCTGTATGCCATACCAGTATCTCCACACTCCTTGGTTAAGAGGACAACCAACCCATATGGCCTACAGCGACCTATGCTGGATAGAAGCTGTCATCCTTATTAACAGCTTATCATTTGGTCGTGAACAGTTTTAAGGACTAATCGATAAATCCTCTCTTTATCGAACTTAAATAGTCCTAAGGACTTCATCATAACAACGGAGTTCATTAGAAGATGAAAGCTTATGATGAAGATGCCAAATATATTTTATTTATTAACAAATCAATTACAATACTTGGTTGCTCAACCGTCAACAGCTTGACAATTGGCTTTTTGGGATACATTTCCCAACAACTCCCACTTGTCCTAAAGCCACTCGGCATAGTATCTAATACCTATCTTCGACTTGTGGTTGTCAAACTCCTTTATTGCCAGGACTTTAGTGAAGGGGTCGGCCAGGTTCTCCTTTCCGTCGATCTTCTGAAGGTCGACATCACCACCTCGATCCACGATCTCTCAGACCAGGTGGAAGTGGTGCAAGATGTGCTTCGTCCGCTGATGTGCTTTGGGTTCCTTCACCTGAGCTATGGCACCAGTGCTGTCGCAGTAGAGCAGGACCGGACCATCGAGGGAGGGTGCTACTCCGAGCTCAGTGATGGATTTCCTCAGCCACACAGCTTCCTTCGCGGCATCCGATGCTGCGATGTACTCCGCTTCACAAACAGAGTCTGCCATAGTATGCTGCTTGGAATTCTTCCAGCAGATGGCTCCACCATTCAGAGTAAAGATATAACCCGACATGCTCCTGCTGTCATCATGGTCAGATTGGAAGCTGGAGTCTGTGAACCCCACAAGTTTCAGATCTGACTCGCCATAAACCAACCATTGGTCCTTAGTATTTCTCAAATACTTAAGGATGGCTTTAACCACTTTCCAGTGATTTTCTCCAGGATCAGATTGGTATCTACTCACTACTCCTAATGAGTATGCCACATCTGGTCTTGTACATGTCATGGCATATATGATAGATCCCACGGCTGAAGCATATGGGACTCTACTCATATGCTCTCTCTCTTCAGGAGTTATCGGACAATCCTTCTTAGAGAGAGAAATTCCTTGGCCTATCGGTAGATAGCCCTTCTTGGAATTTTCCATGCTGAACCTCTTCAGCACAGTGTCTATGTATATGGACTGGGATAACCCAAGCATCCTTTTAGATCTATCCCTATAGATCTTCATCCCTAGGATGTAGGATGCTTCACCCAAGTCCTTCATGGAGAACTGTGATGACAACCAAACTTTTATTCCCTGTAGTGCAGGGATGTCATTCCCGATTAAGAGAATGTCATCCACGTACAAGACAAGGAATACCACAACTGGACCATTTGCCTATTTATAGATGCAAAGCTCTTCTCCATTCTTAATGAAGCCATACATTTTGATCACCTTATCAAAATGCATGTTCCAACTCCGAGAAGCTTGCTTCAGTCCATAAATGGATCTCTGAAGCTTGCACACCTTGGACTCATCTGTGGATGTAAACCCCTCAGGTTGTATCATATACACCTCTTCAGTCAGCTCTCCATTCAGGAAAGCTGTCTTTACATCCATCTGCCAGATCTCATAATCCAGATGGGCAGCTATTGCAAGCATTATCCGAATGGATTTGAGCATTGCCACAGGGGAAAATGTCTCGTCATAGTCAACACCATAACGTTGACAATACCCCTTGGCGACCAGACGGGCTTTATAGGTCTCCACCTTTCCGTCTGCGCCCCTCTTCCTTTTGAAGACCCATTTACACCCAATGGGTTTAACCCCTTCAGGTGGGTCAACCAATGTCCATACATCGTTGACCTTCATGGACTTCATTTCGGATTTTATGGCTTTAAGCCATTTTTCGGAATCAGGTCTCTGCATTGCATCCATATAGGTGATCGGATCTTCATTATTCTCATCAAGTTCGATGGGATCACCATCCCGGACTAAGAAACCATAGTATCTGTCCGACTGACACGGTACTCTACCGGATCGCCTTAATGGTGTAGGTATATTGGGCTCTGGATCTGATCTAATCATATCCGACTCAGGTTCAGCTATTGGTGTCGGTCCTTCTACCTGTTGAACTTCATCAAGTTCAATCTTAGAGGCAACGGTTCCTTTACCAAGGAACTCCTTTTCTAAAAAGATTGCCTTAAAGCTGACGAACACCTTTCGTTCATTAGCATGGTAGAAAAAATATCTTTTTGTCTCTTTGGGGTACCCTATGAATAAGCATTTGTCAGACCTAGGTCCAAGTTTGTCTGTGACTAATCGTTTGACATAGGCCGGGCACCCCCAGACCCTAAGGTGTGAAAGTGCTGGCTTACGTTCCGTCCATATCTCATATGGAGTCTTAATTAGAGACTAACTTGGAATCCTATTTAACAGATAACAGGCCGATTCGAGTGCATATCCCCAGAAAGATATCAGCAAGCTAGCAAAAACCCATCATGGATAGGACCATGTCTAACAGAGTCTGATTCCTCCATTCAAACACACCATTATGCTGTGGTGTTCCTAGAGGAGTCCATTGGAAGAGAATCTCATTCTCCTAGATATGTGAGAAACTCACTAGAAAGGTATTCTCTTCCTTGATCAGATCGAAGAGTTTTAATACTCTTCCCAATTTTTTTTCTACTTCACTTCAGAATCGTTTGAACATTTCAAATGAATCCGACTTATGTTTCATCAGATAGACATATTCATATCAGGATAGGTCATCCATGAAAGTTATGAAGTAGAAATATCCACCTCTAGCACTGGTGCTCATGGGCTCGCACACATCAGTATGTATTAGGCCCAAGAGCTCAGTAGCTCTCTCACCTTTTCCAGTAAAAGGTGACTTGGTCATTTTATCAAGAAGACAGGACTCACAGGTTGGAAGTGATTCACAATCACTGACTTCGAGGATTTCCTCTTGAGTCAACCTGTTTATTCTGTTCTTGTTTATATGACCTAGCCTACAGTGCCATAAGTAGATATCTGATATACTAACTAATCTAGGGTGCTTGCCAGTAGAATAGACTCTTATCAGGCTTGATCTTTTTGGTCTAGCTCTGCACTGATGTCCCAGCCTGAACTTGCACCTTCTTCACTTTCTTCTTCTTATTCTTCTTCCCTTTCTTAAAAGGTCGAGAACCAGAAGATGAACCTCCCACTAAGTTCACCGACTCCTTGTAAAGTTGGTGATCCTTCTCAAAGTTCTGAAGCAACCCCAGTAACCCATGGTAGTTCTCTTCAGGCTTTGTCATTCTATAATGAGTGAGGAATGGGAGATAAGACTTGGGCAGCGAGTTCAGTATTGCATCTTTCCCAAGCTGCTCATGCAAGGAAAAGTCGAGCTTGCTCAATCGTTCCATCAGCTCGATCATGTACAATACATGATCAGTGATAGAGGCACCATCCCACATTTTGGCGTTGAAGATGGCATAACTAGTCTTGTGCCTCTCGATGTCATCGGATGTGCCAAAGGCATCCTCCAACACTTGAAGCATGTCCTTTGGCTGAGCCGTCTCGAATCTGTGACTGAACTCGTCGCTCATGGCAGCCAGCATGATACAGCACACCATGGTTCGATCACTGAGCCACTTCTGGTAAGTGTCTCTGACTGTTCCACGTGCATTGACAGCTGGCTCCTCAGGTACAGGATCCATTATCACATATAGGATCCATTCATGCTCCAGGACTATCTTCAACTTTCGGTACCAGCTACCGAAGTTGGGTCCCACCAACTTATCATTGTCCAACAATGATCGGAGTGATAGGGAAGTGGCCATATTTGCACAAAGGAGAACCATAACCTAATTAGTAATTGATTCATTAAACCTAAAGATTTGGACTTTAATCAAAAGGTTTCTCCCACTATTTTATTCGAGTTGGTAGCCTCTACCTCCAACTCGAGGAATTACCCTAATTTCTTAGCGGGTACTATAATCCACTTAGACTGCACACAAGCCCAACTTTGGTTGGTCAACCCATGTACATCTAAGGGTAGGTTCATAACCAATTATTTTTCTAAACAATTTCTAGTAATTTTAATTTTTGCCCCAGAAACCTAATCAGTAGGCTTTGGCCTCCACTGTAAGGATCCGGTTAGGTCCAACCATTAACATGATCATACTTGGTGTATCTAACCAACGAATGATTAAGCCCAACTTTGGTTGGCTCACCTAACCACCATTAGAGAGACACTTCCAAGTCGTCATATGATGAGTGATAATTTCATTAGTCAACAAGCACCAGGCCTTTGGGTCTGCAATGATTATTGAGTTAATGGACTCATTATCAAACACCTTAATGGGAGGCTATGACTCAGTTATCTCCATAACTTTATCATTTTAAGGACCTAATAATTTTAGAAGATTTAAATAATTTAGAGGATGAGGTCAGATGAACCAGCTTATCATGATCCTCCCACTGGCTTCACCAAGTCAGCTTAAGGGAGACCATTAAAAGGGCTGGGCTAGGAGCACCTAAATCAGTCACACTGATTTACCTAGCTGACATGGGTCAGCTTGAATAGTCAAGTGATCCGATCAAAACATAGTTTCACCAAGAGGCCAGGTAAGTTCGATCAGTGGGAGGGTCTGCCAAAGCTTGCCTTAGACACCATCAGAAATGGCCAGGTAAGCGGACTCCCAATTAAAAACCATCGATCTGGTTTACCTTAGACACCAACTGATTTAATTAGTTTTGATTAGATCAACCTAACAGTTCGTGCTAGACCGCTTAGCCAAGAATCAAGTCCATTTGGTTCTCGTTAAAGACATGGACTTGACCAACTACAACTATTGTAATTGATCTAGAGAATCCTTGACCTAATCTAAGACAACAATTGATTAGATTTAGTCAATTCTCTAATTAAGTCCATCTTTAATCTAACCATAGGTCTAACCCAATTAATGGACCTAATTCCCACTAACCCATTAACCCAATGTGTTATGATTTGTGTCTTAGGTTCTTCAATTCACAATCCTAGAACCTAATCAAACAACTTCTTAATTCTTAATTAAGTTTTGGGCTGAGGGTTGGGTTTGGCTTTTCAAAAAATAATTTTCATATATGTAAAATAATTTTACAATATGATTCTACCAACCATATTGCATGTTTGATTCATAATCAAGATACAAGTGAAATAAACATGAAACTACTTTAGATCTAATCTAAACAGGTTCATGTAATTGAAATAATTTCAACTTTAAACAATTTCTTTGCACAAAAATTATTAACAAAGAGATTTGATTTCAGATTTAAACATCTTTTAAATCTAATAAATCATAAATTTAATCTAGATCATATCTAACAAATTTATGATTAAAGCTAGATCTACATAAACTAGGACAACCTTTGCACTGTAAGGGGTAAACCTTACAGCAGGACAACCTTGCAGTTTGTGATTGATCTAAAATTTTAATTTTAGATTTAATAATCAAATTATAAATTAGATTTAATCTAAGAAATAATTTAAGCATGTATAAATAATCATGTAATAAAGAACCTAGGCTCTGATACCAATTGAAGGAACCAGATCTAGGGTTTCAGGGTTAGATCTTGAAACTTTTTCAAGATCATACAGCGGAAGGCTAAAATAAATCAAAATTTATTTTTTAAAACTAGAGAATCCCTAGATCTAAGATCCTATTACATGATTATTACATAGCATTAAATCAGAAATTAAAATATATAAATATAGCATGAACTACATGTTGATCATATCAATGTGTTTCTATACTACATCTAATGTATGTATTAAATAATAGATCAGATCTATTACCTTGCAAGTTAGACATTCTAACCTCGCTGATCCAGGCTTAAGGATGATGTTGCAAGCCGCACATGCATCCGACCTCTAGGAGTCATCCACACGAGCCCACGAATCTCGATCAGAAGTCCTGCTTCAGGAAATCAGCACAGTATGCTAGTACTGCGCTGATCCTTCTTTGATGGTTGATCAGGTGCCTCCTTCTTCTTGATTTGGACTCTTCCAAAGATAAAAAGTAGAAGGAGGAGTTTCAGATTTGAGATGCTCTCAGGAAACTTAAGATGGAGGGAGGAAAGATATGAAAATAAAAAATCCTAGAAGAAGACCCTCTTCTTCTTCACGTTATTCTCTCTAGACACCCTAACTTGCATCTTTTATATATTTACTACCCAAAGGGTTTTTTCTCTAATTTTTGGATGGCACAAAGGTCTCTCAAATCTCTATCTTTTTCTAAAATTTCATGAAGAAACTCATTTAATATAGAGAGATATGATAGAGTCCTTGTCTAGGTCAAATACCTAGTCAAGGCTTATCCAAACATGGCAAGTTAAGGGGCGCCCAACTCTTGAGCACCTCCTCCATATTTTCATATATGGATCACTAGCAAAGGGTGCACAATGTATACCCTAAAATCTATAAAAATTCCAAAAAAAATTTGGATAAATTCGGTGCAAAATTGAAAGAGTTTTGGATTTCTAAAACTCTATCTCATAGAATTCGAAATCCAAACTTATTCCTTTTTGATTTGATCCAAACCACCTTCCATGTAAGAAAGAAGAGAGAAAACCTTTTGTGAACGTGGGAGAGACCTGGGAGAGGGCTTTTGTCACATAAAATAAGTGGAGATTGGCGTTGAATAAGAGAGAGGGCGTGGGGAAGGCTTATGTGGCGCAAGGTGGAATCCTAGTCTTACTAAGATTCTATCTTATGACTTGTTTTAATTTGGTTTTCCAAACCAAATCAAACCAAAATTAGATCAACCTAATTAAAATAGGTCTTAACCCAATTAAGAACCTAATTTAATCAGATTAAATTAGATTTAAATCTGATTTAATTTTCTAATCAAATTAGAAATTAGATTGACCCAAGTCCTAGTTGAACTAGGACTAGTTTTTTTCTTGCACTTGGTTTATCCAATAAACTAATTGGACTTGATCCAATCAAGCCCAAACTAAATCTAATTAAATTATATTTAATTAAACTTAATCTCAGCCCATTGGCTTAATCAAATTAAGCCAATTAGCAATCGAATTGCTAATCGATCCTCTTGCAATACTTGCACTGGGTTAAATGTCAATCGTATTGATCATTTAACCCTAGAATGATTCTTAATCATTGATCAACCATCTGATCGGATCATGAACTCTAATGTGTGTGACCTCATAGGTCCGAACCTAAGCTGGTAGCACAGGAATAAATTTTTATACCAATCGAAGTGACCATCTAGCAATGGTACCCGATGATCGGATAGGTCGAATGTGTAGAACAACATCCTTAGAATCCATGCGGATATAGTTTTCATATAATTCATCCCCTTGACCAAAATAATCATAGGACACCCCAGAGTTCAACTGTCAACTCTGATCAGGTTGTCCATATTGTATTTCAAAATATCAAATCCATCTGATGGATTACCCTGGCCAAGGTTTTGCTAAATTGAAATACAGCGACTCATTCTTCTCCAACTCTTGGAGTGGTCAATCCCATCTCGATCACACTCTGACTTCGTAAGTACTTGACTGTACCCAGAAGTCTTCCATCTCTGAATTAGAAATTCAGTTAGTCCAGTACCAAAGCACAGTGAGTTGCTTGCAAGTCACTGAGGCGATCTCAAGTCTAAGGGACACTTATACCTATATCCCATCAGAGACATTCTCGACAGCAGAATACTCTGGAGTTGGTCACGTTCAATGACGATGTACCCTTACATCTCACCTGTATGCCATACCAGTGTCTCCACACTCCTTGGTTAAGAGGACAACCAACCCATATGGCCTACAGCGACCTATGCTCGATAGAAGCTGTCGTCCTTATTAACAGCTTATCATTTGGTCGTGAACAGTTTTAAGGACTAATCGATAAATCCTCTCTTTATCGAACTTAAATAGTCCTAAGGACTTCATCATAACAACGGAGTTCATTAGAAGATGAAAGCTTATGATGAAGATGCCAAATATATTTTATTTATTAACAAATCAATTACAATACTTGGTTGCTCAACCGTCAACAGCTTGATGATTGGCTTTTTGGGACACATTTCTCAACAGCCCGTCCGTTGTAGAAGTTCATCTGGGATCCATCCACTATAGAAGTTTGGATGGAGTCCGGCTCTTGTAGGAGCTCGGATGAAGTCCACTTTAAATAGAAGTTCGGAGTAGAGTCAATCGTGGCTAGAAAAAGTCTGGAAGAGATTCGAAGAATAGTCGATCACTGTAGAAAATCGACTGATAGTGAAGCTCAGAAAGCATTTGGAGCAACCCGGTAGATGAATGGAGGAGCTCATTATCGAAGAAGTCCGGATGGTATTATGGAAGCTCGGACAGTCGGGGGAGTTCAGAAAGATGCCACACAAGATCGGAAGCTGGAAGAGCCCTGGAAGGGTCGGCCTTTTATGAACTTTGGCTGGGGTTATTTTATACCCAACACCAGTCCCTCTACTTTCGAGTTCGAGTTTCGAATGAAGGAAGTACAGAAAAATTTTCACAGCCGAAGTTGCCTCCCTCAATTTTCGTACTCAATTGTTTTTAGATATTTTGACATTTGGTGCGCTGGTGCTAGAGCCTTTTCAAATCAAGGCAATCTGAAAAGATTTTTTCGAAATTTTTGCTGGAGCGTTGCTCTAGGTACAGTGCAATAATGATTCTGTCAGTTGTCAACCGCCTTCAGCTGCTTTCCTTGATTAGTGGGACACGTGGTGGTTGTAGATCGGCCAGAGGAGATCTGCGATCGTTATTGCATCGGACCTCATCGCCTATTTAAGCCCGCCTCCCTCCTTCAAGGGTCTCACTTTGCTTGAGAGTTTCTTCGATCCCTCCTTCTTCCTGAGAGTTTCGTTCTTCCCCAGCATCCTTCTCAGCCTTAGGCGTTCTTCAAGTCGTCCCCATCTCTGCATCTCTGCATCCTTCGGACCAGCCTAGGTTAGTTTCAGAACTTTCTCTTTTTTTTTCTTATTGTTCTTCTTCCATTTTTCCTCTTTTACATTCCACCTGTTCAATTTTCCACAAATGTCCCATTTCTTATTTTTTCTAATTTTTTCGAGATTTTTAGGGTTTTCACTTGATTCAAAATATCCTCCAATACTTCCTCCTCTAGCAGTTCTAGGAGTTCGTCCATTCCAGCCCTCCAAAATCTTAGTTCTGTAGATGAACCTCTTCCGATCTTTGTACCAGATACCATCCCTAGCTCTTTGACTCTGGAGGAACTCTCACTGATTAGGATTCAGTACGGAGTTCCTTCAGAGTACGAGCTGGAGCTTTCTGGGCCGACTGGCCGGGCTAGTGCCCCTCCCTCCGGCTACTTCTGTCTATATCAAGAAGCTTTCCGCATTGGGCTTCGACTCCGCTTCTATCTTTTGTTATTGATCTTTTTCACTTCTTGAATATTTCTTTAGTTTCTGTAGCACCGAACTAATTTAGATTTCTGACAGGATTTCTTTCCCTCTGTAGTTTAGCTAAAATTCGGCCAACCCTTTCTTTGTTTAGGAATTTCTATACCTTCAAGTGTCATCCCTCGGCAAAGGACTGGTGGTACTTCTCCTCCCAGTTCAGTAAAAAGGGATTGCTGAAAGGTGCCCCCTCTTCTATCCACAATTGGAAGGAGAGGTACTTCTACGTCCGATGCCCGACCTTGGAGTTGGGATTGCCCCCTTGGGGCTCCCTGAGGGATTCCGTCCGTCGGGCTTCTAGCCTGGGATGGGACGACCTTGAAGCCTCCAATAAACTCGAGGCTTATCCAGCTCCTCTTCTCTTCAACCTCCTGAAGGAACAACTCTTGTTTAATATCAGCCTAAGCCCTCTCAACCCTACCGATATTTTATTATTATTATTATTATCTTATTTTGCTTCCCCTTTCTTCTTGTTCTTTTGCTAAGCTGTGTCGATCCTTATTCATTACAGATATGGATGCTGACACAGCTCGAATGCTAGCACAGGGTCTTAAGACCCACAAAAGGAAAGGTGTAGCATCCTCGGGGGCGGCAAAGAGGGCAAGGACAGAAGAGATCAGCTCGGCCGTGCCTACCCATGCGGCCATTGCCGTCGACAATCCCTCCGACGTCGAGGTCGCAGTCCCCCGGGCCTCTTCAAGGAGCCCTCCGACCGAGGTTCCCGCTCCAGAGGCCCGATCCGAGGAGACACCGGGGGCCAAACGGAGAAGGAGAAAGAAGACATTGGCCCGCAAAAGCTGCAGCAGCAGGGCTGCCATCGAGGGGGCCGACGGCTCTGAAGAAGATTCGAGGAAAAATCCCTTCAATAATAAGGATCTAATAAAGAGATTGGTCGATGGGAGAATCCTGCCTGAGGTCGTCCACAGGATCGTTCATGCTGATCCTAAGCTTCGGGTCTGGGACTCTCTGGGGTCCTTTCTCGAGATAGGTCAATTTACTCTTTTCTTCTTCTCGCCTCTTTACTTAGCTTATTCCTCAGCTTTTATATTGACTCCCTGGCCGCTCTTGCAGATTGGACATCAACTCATCGCCAACATTGAGGCAATGAACAATGCCAAGAAGGAGGCTGCCCAGGCAGAGGAAGGTCGTCTGGCCGAGGCTGCCCACCTCAAGGAGAAAATCGTCGAAGTCGCGAGTCTCCAAGAGGCACTGCAGAAGGAGGGGCAGACCTCGACAGACTTGAGGGCCACCTTGGAGGAGGAAAGAAAAAAAGTAGAGGTCGAAGTCTCCGAGTTGAAGGCACAGATCCCGACCCTGGTCTCGGAGGCAATGGTCCAGGCAGTGGAGGAGTTCAAAATCTCCTCCGAGATGAGGGATCTGAAGGTCGAGTTTGGCCAGGCCGCCTTCATCAAGGGCTTCGAGCTTTGCCAAGAGAAGGTGGTCGGCAAGTTTTTCGAGCTGGACCTCAGCATCCTAGATGAGGCATCCAATGATGAAGCCAGACTTTTTGAAGCTGCTGTCGGTCTTCCTCCAGTCGGGACTTCCTCGACTGTCGCAGCTACCGCGGCCGACCTTCCGGGGGCATCGAGCTCCCCCACTTCTGCCCCAGAGGTCCGAAACCTCTAATTTTGTATTCTTTTTTTTTCTTTGTTGCAACTTTTCCTCGTTCTCTTGTACTTAAGAACTATTTAATCAATGAAATTAGATTCTTCTTTACAGAGAGCTCCTTTGTCTTACTCTGCATTCTTTTTCTTCTCTTTTATTTTCTTGCACTGATTTGTGTTATGGCATTCTTCTCTCCCAGCGATAGTGTCCTGCCGAAGCTCTTCCCCTACCACAAGAGATTCCTCTAAAGTCAATGATCCGGGACCTCAGAAGGAAAGTTCATCACTTGACGAAGAAATCAAAGAAGCTGGATGACGAATTTCACCGACTAAGGGATAGCCATTCGAAAGTCACTACGGAGGCTACTCACTTTCAGAACCTCCACAAAAAGGGCTTCATGGACTACACCCAGAGGAAGGCTGACTTCATGAAGGAGCTTGAGGAACTCAAAAAATATGCCAGCGATCGATCTTGGACTCAGGCTTCCAAGATCAGCTCCCTTGAGGTCGAGCTGGCGACTGCACGAGAGAAGATCAGCCAGTTGGAAAGGAGCTCATCTTGGCTCACGACCCAGACTGATCACGATCAGGACTGGTCGAAGAAATTCTCTGACCTCCAAAAGCAGCTGCAGGATGCCAAGGCGAACTACAATGCCTACCGTATCGGCTGGTGCGGGTAAGTAGACGACTACCAAAAGAAGCTCAAGATGGCGATCGATGAGGTTGCTCGCCTTTAGAGGCAGTTGTCTGAGAGAGTCCAGGCCATCTCGACACAAGGCTCCGACGAGCTCCGCTCCTTGAGGGGGACCATGGAAGAACTGTCCATGGCCCTTGGGCAGGAGAAGGCCATACTACAGCAGCTGAAGATTCAACTGGCCTACGAGCAGTAGGTGGTCAAGGATGCCGAGGCAGAGTCTGAGGTTCTGAAAAAGAGACTTCGGGAGTCAGAGGGCGAAAGTCGATGGTTCCACCAGATGTACCAGGAGATATTTTTAAGAAAGAAAGAACTGGAAGAAGAAGTCAAAAACTTAAAGCAATCCCTGACAATGGCTGGAACCGAGTGTTCGAAGTCGGAAGAAGCCGAGCTTCCTTAGAGCTTCTTTTACCTTTTGTTCTTCCATGTATTCTTTTCTTTTCTTGTCGTTTTTCTTTTTTGGCCTTCAAAGGCTTTGTAATGTACACTTTACTAATGAAATGAAAAGGAATTTTCTCATTACCTTATCTATTCTTGCTTTGCGTTGTTATTTTTTGAGCTTCTTTTATCTTTTGTCTTATTCGATGTCGACATTGTTTGAAGATTCCTGATCATCACCTGTTGATTTGCCCTTTTTGTTCATGACCGAAGATCTTTTCAAGACCATTCAAGTTTGACGCTTCCTCCTGATGCTCGAGCTTGGGGACCCGAACTTCTCGTTACCTTGAAGAAATCAATTTTCTCAGGCCAGTGTTGGGTTCCCTCTTAGAGAATGAGGGTTTTTGACAAGAGTCTCCTTCCTCGTTGAGACGAGATTCCTTGTGTCTTTGATGTAGTTTGTTTTTCCCTTATCACTGGCGTAGCTCGTTGCTTTTCTTTTTTTTCTCTCACTTTTTTTTGTGTTTGAGTGAGAGTTTTTCCTCTGCTCTTAATAGGGTTATAGGGGTGTAGAGGAGCTATTGAGGAGGCTTTCCTCCTCATTCGATCTTGAATGACTAGGTCTTCGTTTGTGTCAGGATGAGGTTCTCCTCCTATTCCCGACACAGTCAATTTCAGCTCATGTTAGGATAAAGTTTTCCTCCTGTTTCTAACAGGGCATGGGGGCACGTAAGAGCCATTGCAAGGGCCTCTCCCCTCGTCCGATCTCTAAATAATCAGGCCTTCGACTTTGTTCATATTAGGATGAGGTTCTCCTCTTGTTCCTATCATGGCTATGGGGGTGCATAAGGGCCGTTGCAAGGGCCTTTCCTCTCATCCGATCTCTAAATAATTGGGCCTTCGACTTTGCTCATGTTAGGATGAGGTTCTCCTCCTGTTCCTAACATGGCTGTGGGGGTGCATAAGGGCCATTGCAAGGGCCTCTCCCCCCATCTGGTCTCTAAATAATCGGACCTTCGATTTTGCTCATGTTAGGATGAGGTTCTCCTCCTATTTTTAACATGGCTGTGGGGGCGCATAAGGGCCGTTGCAAGGGCCTCTCTCCCCATCTGATCTCTAAATAATCGTACGTTCGACTTTGCTCATGTTAGGACGAGGTTCTCCTCCTGTTCCTAATATGGCTGTGGGGGCACATAAGGATCGTTGCAAGGGCCTCTCCCCCCATTCGATCTCTAAATAATCGGACCTTCATTCGTGTCAGGACGAGATTTTTCTCTTGTTTCTGACACCCTTAATTTTGATTGTCTGAAGGAGCTACTCCCTGTCATTATAAGCTCATACCAAAAGAAAAGATATGCGAATATGAAAGAAATTTTTATTTAAGGCAAAGTTATCGGTAATACATTCGTAGATTTTTCGAATCCCATAGTCGCGGAAGGTCTGCTCTCTGTCGAGGTCCTCCAGAGATGGTGTTGATGATCCCGATTGGAGGTTGATCTTCAAGCTGTTCCTTTCTCCTTGATGGCTTCGGTTGTGGTAGGGCCCTCGATCAATCTTTTGTACCTTCAGGTCGATGTCGAATGAATTTGTCGAGCCGGCCTCATCTGATGAGCTCCTCGATCTCATCTCAGAGCTGAATACACTCCTCCATGTCATGGTCGTGGTCACGATGATAGAGGCAGAACTTGTTAGGGTTATGCTTCCTGGGGTGTGTGCGCTCTTTTCCGACCATGGCAGCTACTCTCTGACCTCCATCAGCACTTGAGCTTTTGGAGCATTGAGGGGGCGTAGCTGTGGAATCTTCCTGGGAGAGAGCTCCACCGAACCCTGCGGTTCGGGCTCCTCTGCCTATGAGCCTGGAGAGGAGTGCGGACACGCTTGTGTTCGGAGGGAGTTTGAGAATATGGCCGAACTTCACTCGACCCTTTTTCAATTGCGAGCTTGTTGGAGTCACCCGCCTGTCGCTCCTTCATGGCCTCCTCATCCTTCAGCTTGAAGGCTTCCTCTACTTGGGTATATCCTTCGGCCCGAGCCAGCAGATCAGCAAAGTCCTTGGGATACTTCTTTTCTAGGGAAAATAGAAGATCGTTCTTTTGAAGATTGCTCTTCAGGATGGCCATTGCAACTGACTGGTCCAAGTTCCGGACCTCCAATACGGCGATGTTAAAATGGTTAATGTAAGTTCAAATGGATTCTCCCTCCTTCTGCTTGATGTTAATGAGGGACTTTGAATCTCTCTGGGGACGCCGGCTGCTGATGAAATGAGCAACAAACTAGTGGCTCATCTGATCAAAGAAGAAGATAGTACCCGACATCAGTGTCGAGTATCAATTTCTTGCTGCTCCCTTCAAGATAGACAGAAAAGCTCAGCATAGGATGGTGTCTGGTGCACCATGGAGCAACATCATTGTCCGGAAGGCCTCCAGATGGTCAATCAGATCTGAGGTCCCATCATAGATCTCAAATTGGGGGAGCTTGAAATTTGGCAGGATTGGTTCCTGCATAATCATTTGAGAGAAAGGAGGGTCAGTACAGATGTCCTCACCATAAGTAGTGGGAGCATGGTGGAGCTCTTTGATCCACCGATTTATCTTCTGAAATCTTTGATCCAAGAAGTCCTCTTGACTGTGAGTCTCGAGGGTCTTCTGGTAGAATGAAGGTAGGGACCCTCCGGGGGTGAAATCATGATCGAACGGAGGGCCCTCTGCCTTCTGCTTCCCTTTTTTGGGGAAGACAGGGTGACTAGCCCAAGTGGCCCACCCGATCGTTGGATTCTAAAACCCCAACGATGCTCTTTCCAGCCGCACAGATGCCTGCGACTGCTGCGGCTGCTGCTGCATGGCCTACACTGCTTCGGTGAGGCCCCTGACCTACTGAACCAACAAGTCGAATTACTCCATGCCGACTGCCGTTGCCGGAGGAGGAGGAGCCTAAAAAATTGGAGATGAGGTCGGAGCTTGCGGGTCTCCCTGAGATCTGGCCGCGGAGGTCATGGATCGCCTGGTGGATGCCTTTCAGAGAGGCATCAGGTGGAGATCTTGTAGGAGAAGAAGGAGAAAATGTCGAAGAAGATGACCAAAGACAATCCCATTGAGTACTCCTTTAAGAACAAGGGTACTACGAAGACACAGCCCTTTCTCTAGTGCCAATTCTGTTGGTGCAGAATTCTGTCGATGTCGGAGAAGCTGGAGTTAAGGGGATCGCATCTGCCGTCAGGACTTGCAAGGAAAGTCTAAATCAGAGTTGAGGGTACTCAGACAAGACCCTCCGACGCTCAAGTCAGTACTTTGCCTCAACAAAAATGAAGTATTTGAATGGAATTTTAGCAGAGTTTCGAGATAGAGTTTAGAACTTAGAGAAGAACATATCTGGGGGTCCCTTTTATAGATGGAGAGTGAACTAATTGATAGTGACGTCTATAACTGCCTGGTAGTGGGCCGTTCAGGGCCACGCAGAGTTTGTTACAGAGAGTAGTAGCATCAGAGGGCCATTTAGGGCCACGTGGAGTTTGTTATGGAGAGTGGAGTGGTGTCCATTGTCACGACTTGCTAGAGAGTGGTGGGGCCATATGAAATCTGTTACAGAGAGTAGAGTGGTGTCCGTTGTTGCGACTTATCAGAGGGTTCGGGCCTAACGGCTGAAGATCGACTGGGATGTCTGATGGAGTGGAATGGCTCTCTGTCTCAGTAATCTAAGAGAAGCTCAGATATTTTTGAGGTTGCTGACGAGTCCACTATTGTCGGATGCCTTGGATGCTGATGCTGCGGCGGAAGTCATCTGCTATAGAAGCTCGGACGGAGACTTTCTGTTGGAGAAGTCCGATAGAAGTCTAATTGCTAGAGAAGTCCATCTGGAATTTGTCTGATGTGGAAGCTCGTCTGAAGATTATCCATGGGAGAGGTTCGATTTCATGAGGAATCCGACAGAGGGTCGTCCGACAGTGGAGTTTGGATGGCGCTATGGAGCTTCGTCTGCTGGAGGAGTCTTGAGGACGTTGGAGGAGTCTGAGATTCAATTCTGTTGTAGAAGTTTGGATGGAGCCCGGCTCTTGTAGGAGTCTGAAAGGAGGCCGCTTATTGTAAAAGCTCAGATGAAGATCGGTTGTCGTGGAAGCTCGGATGGAGACTTCTTATTTTAAAAGTCCCACTACTAGAGAAGCTCAGTCATTGACGAAGTCTGAAAGAAGTTCGGAATAGAAATCCGACTGGTGGAGCCCATCCATTGTAGAAGTTTATTTGGGATCCATCCACTGTAGAAGTTCGGACAGAGTCCGGCTCTTGTAGGAGCTTGGATGAAGTCCGCTTGCAATAAAAGTTTGGAGTAGAGTCGATCGTGGCTAGAAGAAGTCTGGAAGAGATTCGAAGAATATTCGATCACTGTAGAAAATCGATTGATGGTGAAGCTCAGAAAGTGTTTGGAGCAGCCCGGTAGATGAATGGCGGAGCTCATTATCGAAGAAGTTCAGATGGTATTATGGAAGCTCGAACAGTTGGGGGAGTTCAAAAAGACGCCACACAAGGTCGGAAGCCGGAAGAACCTTGGAAGGGTCAGCCTTTTATGAACTTCGGTTGGGGTTATTTTATACCCACCAATACCTTTTGATGTTACACTTGCACCCTGCTTCAATCTTGCAAGATAATTCTTGCAATTATACTTCCAATGTCTAAATTTTTTAATAATATCCATACAGACATCATTACCTTCTCATTATTACTGACCAATCTAGGATCAAAAATATTCAGAACATCGGAGTTCTTTTTTGATATAAACTTAATTTATGAGTTTCTCAACCAATCCACATAGTTGGATCGATCAACATAGTTTTATCTATGATATCATGGGATAAAAATAAAAAAGCCATAATGTAGACTTAAATCTACATAAAAATAATAGTATAAGCAGACCACTCATGTTTGACATGCATAACTAGATGAGGACTTTTAAACTAGTTATGTCTTTCACTATTTTATCAGATACCATAGCCCTCTCCTATGGTAAACGTGTGGGGAAAAATAGTGCAGGGGTAAAATGGTAATTTTAAAACTTTTTCAAAATCACTATTTTACAGTAAAAATTATTAATTAATCTAATTAATTAATAAAAATTTATCCTACATTAGGATCTAAATATGATATATAGCATGCATGTATTTAAATTTGAAATTCAAATTTGAACAGTAAACACTTTACTGTAATGTGTTCAGAACACAATACCTTTGTGCGGGTAGTAGATCGCCATAATTTGATCACTGTCGGGAGAGTCTGATCATCACGATGTAGCCACATAGCATGTTTGGCCTCTGCGGATCGTTCACACGAAGCTCCCGGTCTGATCGACTCCTCACGAGTGCTAGCTCGTTGTAGAGCCCTTTTGACAGCCGATGCTGATCGAACTCCTTCGATCGATATCTATTGATTCTTTGTATACTCTAGATCATTAGCAGACATGCTTGAGAGGATGTTGAAGATCTTCTTAAAATTTGGTGGGCTCACGACACTCGTAGCTCATCTTCTCACTTCCCGAACTCCAGGCTGAAATCCTGAAGAACTCACTGAAACCCTGCGCACACTTTTTCTTTCTTTTCTTTCTTTTTCTCTTGGAAGGAAAATGACCTTCACCATGCACACAAGGATTCCTCACGCCTAGATTTTCTCTCAAAATTTTTCTTGCACACGACCCACTCTTCTCCGCCTTTTAAAACAATGTCAAACGTCTAATCCACGTGAGAGGATAAAGATGAGTAATTGCACATTTGAATTCAAATCAAATTTTGAATTCAAATGGAAACCAATTTATCCCTATCCACTAAGGGTGTGAGAAGAGGAGGGTGTGGCTTAATTTGTGCATGAGTGATTTCATGAGAAACATTTTTTCATGTAATAAATGGGGCATTAAAAGAGGATAAGATCAAGGCGCTAAGATTGGTTGCTCATTCAAATTCAAACTTTGTTTTGAATTTGAATGGCCAACCAATCATCCTTATCCACTCATATGGCGCATTAAAGTAGGGTGTGAGAAGGGCTTTGTGTGATGAAAAATTCATTAGAACTTCCTTCTCGTGAATTCAAATGGGCGTAGTGGAAGTGAGGTGACGCAGGGAGAATGGGTCAAGGTGGTTTCATTATTTAAACCAACCTAATTGAACCAAATAAGTTAGGATCAATTAGACTAATTTAAATCTAACTTAATTAGGCTTAATTAGGCTCAATAAAATCCTAATCAAATCAGAAATTGATTAAGCCCAACCCCTAATCATATCAGGGACCAAACCATCTCGACGACTAGGTCAACTCTTAACCTAATCGGGTCAATCCCAACTGAATCCAATTCAATTGGACTTGATCCAAAATTAATTACTCAATCAAATTGAGTTAATTAGTGACCAAATCATTAATTAAACCTCTCATAAATATTGAGTCTAAATCCAATGGGTAATCGGGCATCAGAATTCATCGATATGTAACCCTGATCGAAGAGTCCTAAACCAGTGGGACTCTTGACCCCGGTACCCAAAATATGTAGAATTCGTGATCAGAGAATCCTGATTCTCGATCACAGAATCTCAGACATGAAGGACTCTTCACCAGCTATCAGATCAGATAGGAACCTCTAATGTGTGTGACTCCGTAGGTTCGAACCTAAGCCAGTAGTACAGGAACCAATTCCTGTACTAATCGAAGTGACCATCTAGCAATGGTACCCAACGATCGGATAGGTCGAATGATCGCAATCGCAATACTAAGAACCTATGTGAATATGGTTACTATATAATTCATCCTTTTTGACCTCTGTGTTTAGGATGACTCAGGGTTAAACTGTCAACCCTGATTAGATCATCCGAATCGAGCTCAACTCAAACAATCCTGTGACTTCTCACAAAGACTACCCTGGCCAAGGTTTTGCTAAATTGAAACATGACTGTACATAGCTCCTAAATTGGAGTGCTCAATCCCATCTTGACACACGCACCGACAAGTCAAGTACTTGACTACACCCAACAGCCTTCTGTCACTGAATTAGAAATTCAGGTAGTCCAGTGCCTAAGTGCAGTGAGTTGCTTGCAAGTCACCATGGCGGTCTCAGGTCGGAGGGATATTTATATCCATATTCCATCGGAGCAAATCTTGACAGCAAAAATAGCTCCAGAGTCTGTCACATTCAGTGCAGATGTACTCTTACATCTCACCTGTATGCCATACCAGTGTCTCCACACTCATTGGTTAAGAGGACAACCAACCTATATGGCACACAATGACCTACGCTTGATAAACGTTGTCATCCTTGGTAACAACGTATCATTTGGTCGCAAACAGATTTAAGGACTAAATGATAAATCCTCCTTTGTCGAGTCTAAATAGTCCTAAGGACTTCACCACAACATAGGAGTTCATTAGAAGATGAAACATTTTGTGATGAAAAATACCAAAATAATTTTTATTAATTCATAATTCATGTACATATACAAAAATGAGCACAACCGTCAACAGGCTGACGATTGGATTTGGGATACTATTCCCAACAATCTTCCACTTGGCCTAAAGCCAATCGGTGCAGTATCTAATACCCATCTTCGACTTGTAGTTCTCGAACTCCTTCACCGCAATGGCTTTAGTGAATGGGTCGGCCAGGTTCTCCTTCCCGTCGAACTTCTGAAGGTCGATGTCACCTCGATCCATAATTTTTTGGATGAGATGGTACCGACGTAGAATATGCTTCGTCCGCTTGTGTGCCTTCAGTTCCTTCGTCTGAGCAATGGCTCCAGAGCTGCACAGTAGAGCAGACTGGACCAACAAGGAAGGGTGCTACTCTGAGCTCGGTGATGAACTTCCTCAGCCACACCGCTTCTTTGGCAGCATTTGATGCAGCGACATACTCTGCCTCGTAAACTGATCAGCCACAGTGTGTTGCTTGAAACTCTTCCAGCAGATAGCCCCACCATTAAGGGTAAAAATAAATCCCGACACACTTTTGCTGTCATCATGATCAGACTGGAAACTAGAGTCTATAAACCCTATAAGTCTCAAGTCCGATTCACCATAAATAAGTCACTGGTCCTTAGTATTTCTTAAATACTTCAGGATGGTTTTAACAACCTTCCAGTGATTCTCCCCTGGATCAGATTGGTATCTACTCACTACCCCTAGTGAGTATGCCACATCTGGTCGTGTACATGTTATGGCGTACATGATAGATCCCACTGTCGAAGCATATGAAATCCTACCCATACGCTCTCTCTCTTGAGGTGTTGTCGGACAATCCCTCTTCGAGAGAGAAATTCCATGGCCTATCGGTAGATAGCCTTTCTTGGAATTCTCCATGCTGAACCTCTTCAGCATAGTATCTATGTACGTAGACTAGGATAAACCAAGCAACCTTTTAGATCTATCCCTATAGATCCTCATCCCTAGGATGTAGGAAGCTTCTTCCAAATCCTTCATGGAGAACTGTGACGACAGCCAAATCTTTATTCCCTATAATGCAGGGACATCATTCCCGATTAAGAGAATATCATCCACATACAATACAAGAAATACCACTACTGGACTATTAGCCCACTTATAAATACAGGGCTCTTCTCCATTCTTAACGAAGCCATACGTCTTGATCGTCCTATCAAAATGTATGTTCCAACTCCGGGATGCCTGCTTAAGTCCATAAATGGACCTCTGCAGTCTGCACACCTTAGACTCATCAGTGGATGTGAATCCTTCAGGTTGTATCATATATACCTCTTCATCCAACTCTCCATTTAGGAAAGCTGTCTTCACATCCATCTGTCAGATTTCGTAGTCCAAATGGGCAGCTATCGCAAGCATAATCTGAATGGATTTGAGCATTGCTACAAGAGAAAATATCTCATCATAGTCTATACCATAATGTTGACGATATCCCTTGGCAACCAGATGGGCTTTATAGGTTTCCATCTTTCCGTCTGCACCCCTCTTCCTCTTGAAGACCCACTTACACCCTATGGGTTTTACTCCTTCGGGTGGATCAACCAATGTCCACACATCGTTGACCTTCATGGACTCTATTTCAGATTTCATGGCCTCTAGCCATTTCTCAGAGTCGGGTCTCTGCATTGCATCCATGTAGGTGATCGGATCCTCATCGTTTTCATCAAGTTCGATAGGATCGTCGTCCCAGATCAAAAAAACCATAGTATCTGTCCGGTTGATGTGGTACTCTACCAGATCACCTTAAGGGTGCTTGATCAATGGGCTCCGGATCTGACTAATCAAATCTGGTTTAGCAACTTGCGTCGGATTTTTCACCTATCGAATTTCATCAAGTTCGACCTTAGAGGCAACAGTCCCTTCACCAAGGAACTCTCTTTCCAAAAAGATTGCCTTAAGGCTGACAAACACTTTTTGCTCATCAGCTAGGTAGAAGTAATACCCTTTGGTCTCTTTTGGGTACCCTATAAAATTATACTTGTCAAACCTAGGTCCAAACTTATCCGTAATTAAACGTTTAACATAAGCCGGACACCCCCAAACCCTAAGGTGCGAGAGTACTGACTTACGTCCAATCCATATCTCATATGGTGTTTTGGTTACAGACTTACTCGGAACCCTATTTAGAAGGTAACAAGTCGATTCGAGCGCATATCCCCAAAGAGAGATCGGCAGACCAGCAAACCCCATCATGGATCGAACCATGTCCAACAAGATCCGATTCCTCCTTTCAGACACACCATTATGCTATGGTGTTCCAGGAGGTGTCCACTGAGAGAGAATCTCATTCTCCCCAAGATATGTCAGAAAATCATTGGAAAGGTATTCACCTCCTCGATCAAATCGAAGAGTTTTAATACACTTTTCAGTTTATTTTTCTACCTCATTTCGGAATAGTTTGAACATTTCAAACGACTCCGACTTATACTTCATTAAATAGACATACCCATACCTCGATAGGTCGTCTGTGAAGGTTATGAAGTAGAAATATCTACCTCTTGCACTTGAGCTCATGGGTCCACATACATCAGAATGTACCAGAGCCAAGAGTTCACTGGCTCGCTCACCTTTTCCAGTAAAAGGTGACTTGGTCATTTTACCAAGAAGACAGGACTCACAGGTTGGAAGTGATTCATAATCACCTACTTCAAGAATTCTTTCTTGAGCCAACCTGTTTATCCTGTTCTTATTGATATGACCTAGCCTACAGTGCCAAAGGTAGACTTCTAACACATTATCTATTCTAGGGCATTTACCAGAGGTTTGAACCACATTAATAGGTTGTGATAGAAAGTAAATTCTATTATTAAGTTGTCCAACAAACATTGTAACACCATTCAAAATGATATTGCAAACGTTTCCTTTTATTAAAAATTATTAACCATTCATGGCCAAAAGGCCTACAAAAATAATATTTAATAAAAAGCTTGGATAATAGTGACATTCACTCAGAATTATATTTCGAGAATTGATTACAAGGTTCATGATTCTTAATGCTAGAACTGAAACTTTGCTTCCATCTCCAATATTTAAGAATCTCTCACCTTCATCAAATCTCCTACTGACCTGCAAACCTTGCATCGAATTGCAAATATGATAAGAGCTTCCGGTATCCAATACCCAGGCAGTAGTATCACAAATGAAAAAGTTGTAAGGTGTTATCATATAAGTACCTTGCTTCTTCTTCGGCCTATTCAGATCCAGTGAGGCAATGTATAAAGGATAGTTCCTCTTCCAGTACCCCTACTTCTTGTAAAAGAAGTACTCTGCCTGGCTCTGGTCGGGCTTGCGCTTCTTCGTCTGACCCTGTGCAGACATCCCAGCATGCGGCTGCACCTTCTTATTCTTCTTCTTCTTGTTCTTCTTCCCTTTCTTAAAGGGTCGACGACCAGAAGAAGACCCTCCCACAATATTTAACGACTCCTTATGGAGCTGGTGGTCCTTCTCAAAGTTCTGCAGTAACCCCAACAAGCCATGGCAGTTCACTGCAGGCTTTGTCATTCGAAAATGAGTAAGGAAGGAAAGGTAGGACTTGGGCAAAGAATTAAGGATTGCATCCTTACCGAGCTGCTTGTGCAAGGGAAAGCCCAGTTTACTTAGGCGCTCAATCATTTCGATCATGTACAGTACATGATCAGTGACTGAGGCTCCATCCCTCATCCGAGCATTGAAAATGGCACAACTAATTTTGTGCCTTTCAACGTCGTCAGGCGTGCCAAAGGAGTCGTTCAATATTTGAAGCATCTCCTATGGTTGGACATTCTCGAACCTGCGGTTGAACTCATCGTTCATTGCCGCTAGCATAATGCACCGAACGGTGGTGCGGTCGTTGAGCCACTTCTGGTAAGTATCTCGGACCATCCCTCTAGCGTTCGGGGCTGGCTCCTCAGGTGCCGGATCCATTACTATATAAAGGATCCGCTCATGCTCAAGGATGATTTTTAATTTTTGATACCAGCTATCGAAATTAGGTCCCATGAGCTTGTCATTATCTAATAATGATCGAAGCGAAAGGGTAGTGGCCATAGCTGCATAAAGAAAAACCAGACCTATATTACTACATAAATTATTAATACTAAAGACTTGAACTTTAGTCTAAAGTTTCTCTCAATATTTTTATGAATTGGTAGCCTCAACCTCTAATTCGAGGAATTACTTTAATTCTTTAGTGGGTACTAGAATCCACACAGACTACACACGAGCCCAACTTTGGTTGGTCAACCCACGTGCATCTATAGGTAGGTTCATAACTAGTTGTTTCTCTAAACAACTTCTAATAATTGATTTTGTCCCTGAACCTAATCAGTAGGCTTTGGCCTTCACTGAAAAGATCTGGTTAGGTCCAACCATTAACATGATTTGATTTGGTGAATCGAACCAATAAATGATCAGGCCCGACTTTGGCAGGCCAACCTGACCACCATCAGAAAGACTCAAACCAAATTATCATATTATGAATGATAATTCTATTAGTCAATAAGCACCAGGCCTATGGGCCTCCAATGATTATTAAACTAATGGACTCATTATCACTCACTTAATGGGAGGCTATGATTTAGTTATCAATATAACTTAATCATTTTTAGGATCTAATATTTTTTTTTTTTGAAGATTTTATTAAAGAATAGATGAGAAGAAAATATCCAGCCAATTTCAATCCTCCCACTGACTTCACCAAGTCAGATTAAAAAGGATTTACTTAAAACTGGCATTAGGAGCACCTAAATCAGTCAAACTGATTTACCTAATGACATGGGTGAGCCCTAATCACCAAGTGATCTAATCAAATCCTAATTCACCAGGTTGGCCAGGTAAGTGAGATCAGTGGTGGGGATAAGCCATTAACTCGTCAGAGATCGAATCACTGCGAGTAGCTCCCGCTTAAAAACCATTGGTCAAACTGCCAAACTTACCTTAGACACCAACCGGTTCATAAGTTTTAATTTGATCGACTTAGTAAATAGGGTTCCACCGCGTAGCCATGAATTAAGTCCATCTTGGTCTAGTTAAAGACATGGACCCATTCAACTACAACTATTGGAGTTGAGTCTAGAGTATCCTTGACCTAATCTAATTCAACTTTTGATTAGATTTGACCAATTACTCTAATTTAGTCTATTTCTTTAAGGTAACCTTAGGTCTAACCCAATTATGGATCTAATCCATCTAACCCATTGACCCACAAGTTTATGCAATTGTCTTAGGTCTTAATTCACAATTCTAGACCTACTAAACAACACTTAATTCTTTTAATTAAGTATTTGGACTGATAGGTCAGGGTTTGGCATTTCGAAAATAATTTTCAAATTTGAAAGGTTTTATTTTTTGTTCACCAAATATGTTGACTCATTTCACAAATAGATCAGCACATTTCATAAATAGCAATCTTATTGCTAATTACATAACAAAAAATAACTTAATCAAAAAAAAAATCATGAATATTCCTTTAGATCTAATCTAACACATTCATGATAAATTTTATAATTGAACCTTTATAAATAATTTCTTTCGCTGCTTCATCTGCATGGGATATAATTACAGCGGCACCCCTACCGCCATTGGAGACCCCATCGAATGAGAGGAGAGGGCCTTTAAATCCTACTTTTCTCCTATGACCGGACGGCCATGGCAACCAACCCAATTCGATTACTTGCTACTTGGATCAAGTATATCTAAATATACTAATTTTAAAATTTAAATTTCAGATTTTAAATTTTAAAATTTGAATTTTAAATTTCAAATAAATTTCAAATTTCAAATTTTTGAATTTCAAATTTCAAATTTTGAATTTCAAATTTGAAATTTCAACCAAATTTCAAATTTTAAATTTCAAATTTTGAATTTCAAATTTTTGAATTTTGAATTTTAAATTTCAAATTTAAAAATTCAAAATTCAAATTTTAAATTTTAAATTTTTAAAATTTGAATTTCGAATAACTTTCAAAATTCAAATTTCAAATTTTGAATTTCAAATTTCAAATTATAAACTTTTAGATTACAACTTAATCTACACATGCAAATATATATATCATATCTAAGAACCCACTCTGATACCATTTATGGGAAAAAACAGTGCAGGGGTAAAATGATAATTTTAAAACTTTTTCAAAATTACTATTTTACAGTAAAAATTATTAATTAATCTAATTAGTTAATAAGAATTTATCCTATACTAGGATCTAAATATGATATATAGCATGCATGCATTTAAATTTGAAATTCAAATTTGAACAGTAAACACTTTACTATAATGTGTTCCGAACACAATACTTTTGTGCGGGTAGTAGATCGCCATAATCTGATCATCATCGGAAGAGTCTGATCATTGCGATGCAGCCACACAATGTATCTGACCTCTGCAGATCGTCCACACGAAGCTCCTGATCTAATCGACTCCTCACGAGTGCTAGCTCGTTGTAGAGCCCTTTCGACGGTCGATGCTGATCGAACTCCTTCGATCGATGTCTGTCGATTCTTTAGATGCTCCAGATCATCAACAAACGTGCTTGAAAAGATGTTGAAGATTTACCTAATGACATGGGTGAGCCCTAATCACCAAGTGATCTAATCAAATCCTAATTCACCAGGTTGGCCAGGTAAGTGAGATCAGTGGTGGGGATAAGCCATTAACTCGTCAGAGATCGAATCACTGCGAGTAGCTCCCGCTTAAAAACCATTGGTCAAACTGCCAAACTTACCTTAGACACCAACCGGTTCATAAGTTTTAATTTGATCGACTTAGTAAATAGGGTTCCACCGCGTAGCCATGAATTAAGTCCATCTTGGTCTAGTTAAAGACATGGACCCATTCAACTACAACTATTGGAGTTGAGTCTAGAGTATCCTTGACCTAATCTAATTCAACTTTTGATTAGATTTGACCAATTACTCTAATTTAGTCTATTTCTTTAAGGTAACCTTAGGTCTAACCCAATTATGGATCTAATCCATCTAACCCATTGACCCACAAGTTTATGCAATTGTCTTAGGTCTTAATTCACAATTCTAGACCTACTAAACAACACTTAATTCTTTTAATTAAGTATTTGGACTGATAGGTCAGGGTTTGGCATTTCGAAAATAATTTTCAAATTTGAAAGGTTTTATTTTTTGTTCACCAAATATGTTGACTCATTTCACAAATAGATCAGCACATTTCATAAATAGCAATCTTATTGCTAATTACATAACAAAAAATAACTTAATCAAAAAAAAAATCATGAATATTCCTTTAGATCTAATCTAACACATTCATGATAAATTTTATAATTGAACCTTTATAAATAATTTCTTTCGCTGCTTCATCTGCATGGGATATAATTACAGCGGCACCCCTACCGCCATTGGAGACCCCATCGAATGAGAGGAGAGGGCCTTTAAATCCTACTTTTCTCCTATGACCGGACGGCCATGGCAACCAACCCAATTCGATTACTTGCTACTTGGATCAAGTATATCTAAATATACTAATTTTAAAATTTAAATTTCAGATTTTAAATTTTAAAATTTGAATTTTAAATTTCAAATAAATTTCAAATTTTTGAATTTCAAATTTCAAATTTTGAATTTCAAATTTGAAATTTCAACCAAATTTCAAATTTTAAATTTCAAATTTTGAATTTCAAATTTTTGAATTTTGAATTTTAAATTTCAAATTTAAAAATTCAAAATTCAAATTTTAAATTTTAAATTTTTAAATTTTGAATTTCGAATAACTTTCAAAATTCAAATTTCAAATTTTGAATTTCAAATTTCAAATTATAAACTTTTAGATTACAACTTAATCTACACATGCAAATATATATATCATATCTAAGAACCCACTCTGATACCATTTATGGGAAAAAACAGTGCAGGGGTAAAATGATAATTTTAAAACTTTTTCAAAATTACTATTTTACAGTAAAAATTATTAATTAATCTAATTAGTTAATAAGAATTTATCCTATACTAGGATCTAAATATGATATATAGCATGCATGCATTTAAATTTGAAATTCAAATTTGAACAGTAAACACTTTACTATAATGTGTTCCGAACACAATACTTTTGTGCGGGTAGTAGATCGCCATAATCTGATCATCATCGGAAGAGTCTGATCATTGCGATGCAGCCACACAATGTATCTGACCTCTGCAGATCGTCCACACGAAGCTCCTGATCTAATCGACTCCTCACGAGTGCTAGCTCGTTGTAGAGCCCTTTCGACGGTCGATGCTGATCGAACTCCTTCGATCGATGTCTGTCGATTCTTTAGATGCTCCAGATCATCAACAAACGTGCTTGAAAAGATGTTGAAGATCTTCCTAAAATTTGATGGGTTTTCAGAATACAATACCTTTGTGCGGGTAGTAGATCGCCATAATCTGATCATCGTCGGAAGAGTCTGATCATTGCGATGTAGCCACACAATGTATCTGACCTCTGCAGATCATCCACATGAAGCTCTTGATCTGATCGACTCCTCACGAGTGCTAACTCATTGTAGAGCCCTTTCGACAGTCGATGCTGATCGAACTCCTTCGATCGATGTCTGTCGATTTTTTAGATGCTCCAGATCATCAACAGACGTGCTTGAGAGGATGTTGAAGATCTTTCTGAAATTTGGTAGGCTCACGACACTCATAGCTCACCTTCTCACTTTCCAAACTCCAGGCTGAAACCCTGAAGAACTCACTGAAACCCTGCGCACACTTTTTCTTTCTTTTCTTTCTTTTTCTCTTAGAAGGATAATGAACTTCACCTTGCACACAAGGATTCCTCATGCCCAGATTTTCTCTCCAAAATTTTTCTTGCACACGCCCCACTCTTCTCCACCTTTTAAAACAACGTCAAACATCTAATCCACGTGAGAGGATAAATATGAGTAATTGCACATTTGAATTCAAATCAAATTTTGAATTCAAATGGAAACCAATTTATCCTTATCCACTAAGGGCGTGAGAAGAGGAGAGTGTGGCTTAATTTGTGTGTGAGTGATTTCATGAGAAATATTTTCTCATGTAATAAATGGGGCGTTAAAAGAGGATAAGGGAAAAGCGCTAAGATTGGTTGCTCATTCAAATTCAAACTTTATTTTGAATTTGAATGGCCAACCAATCATCCTTATCTACTCATATGGTGCGTTAAAGTAAGGCATGAGAAGGGCTTTGCATGAGAAAAAATTCATGAGAACTTCCATCTCGTGAATTCAAATGGGCGCAGTGGAAGTGAGGTGGCGCAGGGAGAATGGGTCAAGATGGTTTCATTATTTAAACCAACCTAATTGAACCAAATAAGTTAGGCCCAATTAGACTAATTTAAACCCTACTTAATTAGGCTTAATTAGGCTTAATAAAATCCTAATCAAATCAGGAATTGATTAAGCCCAACCCCGATCATATCAGGGACCAAACCATCTCGACGATTAGGTCAACTCTTAACCTAATCGGGTCAAACCCAACTGAATCTAATTCAATTGGACTTGATCCAAAATTAATTACTCAATCAAATTGAGTTAATTAGTGATCAAATCATTAATTAAATCTCTCATAAATATTGAGTCCAAATCCGATGGGTAATCGAGCATCAGAATTCATCGATATGTAACCTTGATCGATGAGTCCTAAACCAGTGGGACTCTTGACCCCGGTACCCAAAATGTGTGGAATTCATGATCAGAGAATCCTGATTCTCGATCACAGAATCTCAGACATGAAGGACTCTTCACCAGCTATCAGATCAGATAGGAACCTCTAATGTGTGTGACCCCGTAGGTTCGAACCTAAGCCAGTAGCACAGGAACCAATTTCTGTACTAATCAAAGTGACCATCTAGCAATGGTACCCAACAATCGGATAGGTCGAATGGTCATAATCGCAACACTCAGAACCTACATAAATATGGTTACTGTATAATTCATCCTTTTTGACCTCTATGTTTAGGATGACTCAGGATTAAACTGTCAACCCTGATTAGATCATCCGAATCATGCTCAACTCAAACAGTCCTGTGACTTCTCACAAAGACTACCCTGGCCAAAATTTTGCTAAATTGAAATATGACTGTACATAGCTCCTAAACTAGAGTGGTCAATCCCATCTTGACACACACACCGACAAGTCAAGTACTTGACTACACCCAGCAACCTTCAATCACTGAATTAGAAATTCAGGTAGTCCAGTGCCTAAGTATAGTGAGTTGCTGGCAAGTTACCGTGGCGGTCTTGTTGGGAATAGTGTCCCAAAGCCAATCGTCAGCTTGTTGACAGTTGTGCTCATTTTTGTATATGTATATGAATTATGAATTAATAAAAATTATTTTGGTAT
Organism: Elaeis guineensis; assembly: GCF_000442705.2. NCBI lineage: Eukaryota > Viridiplantae > Streptophyta > Magnoliopsida > Arecales > Arecaceae > Elaeis > Elaeis guineensis. Next base: position 42,859,765 of record NC_026004.2, on the reverse strand, counting down.
TTTTCATCACAAAATGTTTCATCTTCTAATGAACTCATATGTTGTGGTGAAGTCCTTAGAACTATTTAGACTCGATAAAGGAGGATTTGTTGTTTAGTCCTTAAATTTATTCGCGACCAAATGATATGTTGTTACCAAGGATGATAACGTTTATCAAGCATAGGTCATTGTGTGCCATATAGGTTGGTTGTCCTCTTAACCAATGAGTGTGGAGACACTGGTATGGCATACAGGTGAGATGTAAGGGTACATCTGCACTGAACGTGACTGACTCTTGAGCTATTTCTGCTGTCAAGATTTTATCTGATGGAATATGGGTATAAATATCCCTCCGACCTGAGACCGCCACGGTGACTTGCAAGCAACTCACTGTACTTAGACACTGGACTACCTGATTTTCTAATTCAGTGACGGAAGGCTGCTGGGTGTAGTCAAGTACTTGACTTGTCGGTGCGTGTGTCAAGATGGGATTGACCACTCCAGTTTAGGAGCTGTGTACAGTCATGTTTCAATTTAGCAAAATCTTGGCCAGGGTAGTCTTTGTGAGAAGTCACAGGACTGTTTGAGTTGAGCACGATTCGGATGATCTAATCAAGGTTGACAGTTTAATCCTGAGTCGTCCAAAACACAGAGGTCAAAAGGATGAATTATACAGTAACCATATTCATGTAGGTTTTGAGTGTTGCGATTGCGACCATTTAATCTATCCGATCATCGGGTACTATTGCTAGATGGTCACTTCGATTAGTACAGGAATTGGTTCCTGTGCTACCGGCTTAGGTTCGAACCTATGGGGTCACACACATTAGAGGTTCCTATCTGATCTGATAGCTGGTGAAGAGTCCTTCATGTATGAGATTTTATGATCGAGAATCAGGATTCTCTGATCATGAATTCCACACATTTTGGGTATCGGAGTCAAGAGTTTCACTGGTTTAGGACTCTTCGATCAGGGTTACATATCGATGAATTCTGATGCCCGATTACCCATCGAATTTGGACTCAATATTTATGAAAGGTTTAATTAGTGATTTGATCACTAATTAACTCAATTTGATTGAGTAATTAATTTTGGATCAAGTCCAATTGAATTGGATTCAATTGGGTTTGATCCGATTAGGTTAAGAGTTGACCTAATCATCGAGATGGTTTGGTCCCTGATATGATCAGGGGTTGGGCTTAATCAATTTCTGATTTGATTAGGATTTTATTGAGCCTAATTAAGCCTAATTAAGTTAGATTTAAATTAGTCTAATTGGGCCTAACTTATTTGGTTCAATTAGGTTGGTTTAAATAATGAAACCACCTTGACCCATTCTCCCTGCACCACCTCACTTCCACTATGCCCATTTGAATTCACGAGAAGGAAGTTCTCATGAATTTTTCCTCACACAAAGCCCTCCTCACACCCTACTTTAATGCACCATATGAGTGGATAAGGATGATTGATTGGCCATTCAAATTCAAAACAAAGTTTGAATTTGAAGGAGCAACCAATCTTAGCACCTTGACCTTATCCTCTTTTAGCACCCCATTTATTATACGAGAAAATGTTTCTCATGAAATCACTCATGCACAAATTAAGCCACACCCTCCTCTTCTCATGCCCTTAGTGGATAGGGATAAATTGATTTCCATTTGAATTCAAAATTTGATTTGAATTCAAATGTGCAATTACTCATCTTTATCCTCTCACATGGATAAGACGTTTGACATTGTTTTAAAAAGAGGAGAAGAGTGGGGTGTGTGGTAAGAAAAATTTTGGAGAGAAATTCTAGGTGTGAGGAATCCTTGTGTGCAATGTGAAGGTCTATATCCTTCCGAGAGAAAAAGAAAGAAAATAAAGAAAAAGTATGCGCAGGGTTTCAGTGAGTTCTTCAGGGTTTTAGCCTGGAGTTCGGGAAGTGAGAAGGTGAGCTACGAGTATCGTGAGCCCACCAAATTTTATGAAGATCTTCAACATCCTCTCAAGCACATCTGTTGATGATCCAGAGCATCCAAAGAATCAACAGACATCGATCGAAGGAGTTCAATCAGCATCAGCCGTCGAAAGTGCTCTACAACGAGCTAGCACTCGTGAGGAGTCGATCAGACCGAGAGCTTTATGTGAATGATCCACAGAGGTCAGACATACTATGTGGCTGCATCGTGATGATCAGACTCTTTCGACGGTGATCAGATTACGGTGATCTACTATCCATACAAAGGTATTATGTTCTTTAGACGTTACAGTAAAGTATTTACTGTTCAAATTCAAATTTTAAATTTAAATGCATGCATGCTATATATCATATTTAGATCCTAGTGTAAGATAAATTTTTATTAATTAATTAGATTAATTAATAATTTTTACTATAAAATAATAATTTTGAAAAGTTTTAAAATTACCATTTTACCCCTGCATTGAATTTCCCTACAAATGGTATCAGAGCAAGGTTCTAAGATATGATATATATATTTGCATGCGTAGATTAAGTTGTAATCTAAAAGTTTAAATTTAAAATTTGAATTTTAAAATTTAAAATTTGAATTTTGAAAGTTGTTCGAAATTTAAAATTCAAAATTTAAAATTTAAATTTTGAAATTTGAAATTCAAAATTCAAAATTTAAAAATTTGAAATTCAAAATTTAAAATTTGAAATTTAAAATTTAAAATTTAAATTTTAAAATTGGTATATTTAGATATACTTAATCCAAGTAGCAAGTAATCGAATTGGGTTGGTTGCCATGGCCGTCTGGTCATAGGAGAAAAGTAGAATTTAAAGGCTCTTTTCTCCTATTCGATGGGGTCTCCTATGGTGGTTGGAGTGTCACTGCAATTATATCCCATGCAGATGAAGCAGCGAAAGGAATTAATTGTATAGATTCAATTGTGAAATTTATCATGAATGTGTTAGATTAGATCTAAAGAAATATTCATGATTTATTTTGATTGAGTTATTTTCTGTTATATAATTAGCAATAGGATTGCTATTTATGAAATATGCTGATCTATTTGTGAAATGAGTCAACATATTTGGTGAACAGAAAATAAAACCTTTTCAATTTGAAAATTATTTTTGAAATACCAAACCCTGACCCATCAGCCCAAATACTTAATTAAAAGAATTAAGTGTTGTCTAGTAGGTCTAGAATTGTAAATTAAGACCTAAGACAATTGCATAAACTTGTGGGTCAATGGGTTAGATGGATTAGGTCCATAATTGGGTTAGACCTAACGTTAGCTTAAAGAAATGGACTGAATTAGTGTAATTGATAAAATCTAATCAAAAGTTGAATTAGATTAGGTCAAGGATATTCTAGACTCAACTCCAATAGTTGTAGTTGAATGGGTCCATGTCTTTAACTAGACCAAGATGGACTTAATTCATGGCTATGCGGTGGAACCCAATTTACTAAGTTGATCAAATTAAAACTAATGAACCGGTTGGTGTCTAAGGTAAGTTTGGCAGTTTGACCAATGGTTTTTAAGTAGGAGCTACTCGCAGTGATTCAATCTCTGACGAGTTAATGGCTTATCCCCACCACTGATCTCACTTACCTAGCCAACCTGATGAATTAGGTTTTGATTAGATCACTTGGTGATTAGGGCTCACCCATGTCATTAGGTAAATCAGTGTGACTGATTTAGGTGCTCCTAATGCTGGCTTTAATTAAATCTTTTTTAATCTGACTTGGTGAAGTCAGTGGGAGGATTGAAATTGGCTGGATATGATATTTTCTTCTCATCTATCTTTTAATAAAATCCTTAAAATTATTAGGTCCCTAAAATGATTAAGTTATAGTGATAACTAAGTCATAGCCTCCCATTAAGTGAGTGATAATCAGTCCATTAGTTTAATAATCGTTGGAGGCCCAAAGGCCTGGTACTTATTGACTAATGGAATTATCATTCATAATATGATAATTTGGTTTGAGTCTTTCTGATGGTGGTCAGGTTGGTCGGCGAAAGTCGGACCTGATCATTTATTGATCCGATTCACCAAATCAAGTCATGTTAATGGTTGGACCTAACCAGATCTTTTCAGTGGAGGCCAAAGCCTACTGATTAGGTTCTGGGACAAAATCAATTATTAAAAATTGTTTAGAGAAACAACTGGTTATGAACCTACCCATAGATACACATGGGTTGACCAACCAAAGTTGGGCTTGTGTGTAGTCTGTGTGGATTCTTGTACCCACTAAGGAATTAAAGTAATTCATCGAATTGGAGGTTGAGGCTACCAATTCATAAAAATACTAGGAGAAACTTTAGACTAAAGTCTAAGTCTTTAGTATTAATAATTTATATACTAATATAGGTCTAATTTTCCTTTATGCAGCTATGGCCACTACCCTGTCGCTTCGGTCATTATTAGATAATGACAAGCTCATGGGACCTAATTTTGATAGTTGGTATCAAAAATTAAAAATCATTCTTGAGCATGAACGGATCCTTTATGTAGTAACAGATTCGGCACCTGAGGAGCCAGCCCTGAATGCTAGAGGGACGGTCTAAGACGCTTACCAGAAGTGGCTCAACGACCGCACCACCGTCCGATGCATAATGCTGGCAGTAATGAATGATGAGTTTAGCCGCAGGTTCGAGAACGCCCAACCACAGGAGATGCTTCAAATGTTGAACGACTCCTTTGGCACGCCTGACGATGTTGAAAGGTACAAAACTAGTTGTGCCATTTTTAATGCTCGAATGAGGGATGGAGTCTCAGTCACTGATCATGTATTGTACATGATCGAAATGATTGAGCGCCTAAGTAAACTGGGCTTTCCCATGCACGAGCAACTCGGTAAGGATGCGATCCTTAATTCTCTGCCCAAGTCCTACCTTCCCTTCCTTACTCATTTGCGAATGACAAAGCCTGCAGTGAATTACCACGGCTTGTTGGGATTGCTGCAGAACTTTGAGAAGGACCACCAGCTCCATAAGGAGTCGGTGAATGTTGTGGGAGGGTCTTCTTCTGGTCATCAACCCTTTAAGAAAGGGAAGAAGAACAAGAAGAAGAAGAATAAGAAGGTGCAGCTGCATGCTGGGGCGTCTGCATAGGGTCAGACCAAGAAGCGCAAGCCCGACCAGAGCCAGGTGGAGTACTTCTTTTGCAAGAAGCAGGGGCACTGGAAGAGAAATTGTCTTCTATACATTGCCTCACTGGACCCGAACAAACCAAAGAAGAAGCAAGGTACTTATATGATAATACTTTGCAACTTTTTCATTTGTGATACTACTGTCTGGGTATTGGATATCGGAAGCCCTTATCATATTTGTAATTCGATACAGGGTCTGCAGGTCAGTAGGAGATTTGATGAAGGCGAGAGATTCCTGAACGTTGAAGATGGAAGCAAAGTTCTAGTTCTAGCATTAGGAATCATGAATCTTGTAATCAATTCTTGAAATATAATTCTGAGTGAATGTCACTATTGTCCAAGCTTTTTATTAAATATTATTTCTGTAGGCCTTTTGGCCATGAACGGTTATCAATTTTTAATAAAAGAAAACATTTGCAATATCATTTTGAATGGTGTTACAATGTTTGTTGGACAACTTAATAATAGAATTTACTTTCTATCACAACCTGTTAATGTGGTTCAAACCTCCGGTAAACACCCTAGAATAGATAATATGTCAGAAGTCTATCTTTGGCACTGTAGGCTAGGTCATATCAATAAGAACAGGATAAACAGGTTAGCTCAAGAAGGAATTCTTGAAGTAGGTGATTATGAATCACTTCCAACTTGTGAGTCCTGTCTTCTTGGTAAAATGACCAAGTCACCTTTTACTGGAAAAGATGAGCGAGCCAGTGAACTCTTGGCTCTAGTACATTCTGATGTATGTGGACCCATGAGCTCAAAGAGGTGGATATTTCTACTTCAAAACCTTCACAGACGACCTATCAAGGTATGGGTATGTCTATTTAATGAAGCATAAGTCGGAGTCATTTGAAATGTTCAAACTATTTCGAAATGAGGTAGAAAAATAAACTGAAAAGTGTATTAAAACTCTTCGATCTGATCAAGGAGGTGAATACCTTTCCAATGATTTTCTGACATATCTTGGGGAGAATGGGATTCTCTCTCAGTGGACACCTCCTGGAACACCACAGCATAATCGTGTGTCCGAAAGGAGGAATCGGACCTTGTTGGACATGGTTCGATCCATGATGGGGTTTGCTGGTCTGCCGATCTCCCTTTAAGGATATGCACTCGAATTGGCTTGTTACCTTTTAAATAGGGTTTCGAGTAAGTCTGTAACCAAAATGCCATATGAGATATGGATAGGACGTAAGCCAGTACTCTAGCACCTTAGGATTTGAGGGTGTCCGGCTTATGTTAAACATTTAATTACGGACAAGCTTGGACCTAGGTCTAATAAGTATAATTTTATAGGGTACCCAAAAGAGACCAAAGGGTATTACTTCTACCTAGCTGATGAGCAAAAAGTATTTGTCAGCCTTAAGGCAATCTTTTTGGAAAGGGAGTTCCTTGGTGAAGGGACTGTTGCCTCTAAGGTCGAACTTGACAAAATTCGACAGGTGGAAAAACCGACACAAGTTGCTGAACCTGAACCGAATTTGATTAGATCAGATCTGGAGCCCATTGTTCAAGCACCCTTAAGGTGATCTGGTAGAGTACCACATCAACCGGACAGATACTATGATTTCTTGGTCCAGGACGATGATCCTATCAAACTTGATGAAAATGATGAGGATCCGATCACCTACATGGATGCAATGCAGAGACCCGACTCTGAGAAATGGCTAAAGGCCATGAAATCTGAAATGGAGTCCATGAAGGTCAATGATGTGTGGACATTGGTTGACCCACCCGAAGGAGTAAAATCCATAGGGTGTAAGTGGATCTTCAAGAGGAAGAGGGGCACAGACGAAAAGGTGGAAACCTATAAAGCCTGTCTGGTTGTCAAGGGATATCATCAACGTTATGGTATTGACTATGACGAGATGTTTTCTCCTATGGCAATGCTCAAATATATTCGGATTATGCTTGCGATAGCTGCCTATCTGGACTATAAAATCTGACAGATGGATGTGAAGACAGCTTTCCTAAATAGAGAGCTGGATGAAGAGGTGTATATGATACAACCTGAAGGATTCACATCCACTGATGAGTCTAAGATGTGCAGACTACAGAGGTCCATTTATGGACTTAAGTAGGCATTCCGGAGTTGGAACATACATTTTGATAGGATGATCAAGATGTATGGCTTCGTTAAGAATGGAGAAGAGCCCCACATTTATAAGTGGGCTAATGGTCCAGTTCTGCTCTACTGTGACAGCTCTGGAGCCATTGCTCAGGCGAAGGAACCGAAGGCACACCAGCGGACAAAGCATATTCTGCACCGCTACCATCTCATCCGAGAAATTATGGATCGAGGTGACGTCGACCTTCAAAAGATCGACGGAAAGGAGAACCTAGCCGACCCATTCACTAAAGCCATTGCGGTGAAGGAGTTCGATGACTACAAGTCGACGATGGGTATTAGATACTGCACCGATTGGCTTTAGGCCAAGTGGAAGATTGTTGGGAATAGTGTCCCAAAGTCAATCGTCAGCTTGTTGACAGTTGTGCCTATTTTTATATATGTATATGAATTATGAATTAATAAAAATTATTTTGATATTTTTCATCATAAAATATTTCATCTTCTAATGAACTCCTATGTTGTGGTGAAGTCCTTAGGACTATTTAGACTCGACCAAAAAGGATTTGTCATTTAGTCCTTAAATCTGTTCACGACCAAATGATACGTTGTTACCAAGGATGACAACATTTATCAAGCATAAGTCGTTGTGTGCCATATAGGTTGGTTGTCCTCTTAACCAATGAGTGTGGAGACACTGGTATGGCATACAGGTGAGATGTAAGGGTACATCTGCACTGAACGTGACTGACTCTGGAGCTATTTCTGCTGTCAAGATTTGATCCGATGGAATATGGGTATAAATATCCCTCCGACCTGAGACCGTCATGGTGACTTGCAAGCAACTCACTGTACTTAGGCACTGGACTACCTGAATTTCTAATTCTGTGATGGAAGGCTGCTGGGTGTAGTCAAGTACTTGACTTGTCGGTGCGTGTGTTAAGATGGGATTGACCACTCCAGTTTAGGAGCTGTGTACAGTCGTGTTTCAATTTAACAAAACCTTGGCCAGGGTAGTCTTTGTGAGAAGTCATAGGACTGTTTGAGTTGAGCACGATTCGGATGATCTAATCAGGGTTGACAGTTTAACCCTGAGTCATCCTAAACACAGAGGTCAAAAGGATGAATTATATAGTAACTATAATCACGTAGGTTCTGAGTGTTGTGATTGCGATCATTCGATCTATCCGATCGTCGGGCACCATTGCTGGATGGTCACTTCGATTAGTACAGGAATTGGTTCCTGTGCTATCGGCTTAGGTTCAAACCTGCGGGGTCACACACATTAGAGGTTCCTATCTGATCTGATAGCTGGTAAAGAGTCCTTCATATCTGAGATTCTATGATCGAGAATCAAGATTCTCTGATCATGAATTCTATACATTTTGGGTACCGGGGTCAAGAGTCCCACTAGTTTAGGACTCTTCAATCAGGGTTACATATCGATGAATTCTGATGCCCGATTACCCATCGAATTTGGACTCAATATTTATGAGAGGTTTAATTAGTGATTTGATCGCTAATTAACTCAATTTGATTGAGTAATTAATTTTGGATTAAGTCCAATTGAATTGGATTCAGTTGGGTCTGATCCGGTTAGGTTAAGAGTTGACCTAATCGTCGAGATGGTTTGGTCCCTGATATGATCAGGGGTTGGGCTTAATCAATTCTTGATTTTATTAAAATTTTATTGAGCCTAATTAAGCCTAATTAAGTTAGATTTAAATTAGTCTAATTGGGCCTAACTTATTTGGTTCAATTAGGTTGGTTTAAATAATGAAACCACCTTGACCCATTCTTCCTACGCCACCTCACTTCCACTGCGTCCATTTGAATTCATGAGAAGGAAGTTCTCATGAATTTTACCTCACGCAAAGCCCTCCTCATGCCCTACTTTAATGTGCCATATGAGTGGATAAGGATGATTGGTTGGCCATTCAAATTTAAAACAAAGTTTGAATTTGAATGAGCAACCAATCTTAGCACCTTGACCTTATCCTCTTTTAGCGCCCCATTTATTACACGAGAAAATGTTTCTCATGAAATCACTCACACACAAATTAAGCCATGCCCTCCTCTTCTCATGCCCTTAGTGGATAGAGATAAATTGGTTTCCATTTGAATTCAAAATTTGAGTTGAATTCAAATGTGCAATTACTCATCTTTATCCTCTCACATGGATAAGATATTTGACATTATTTTAAAAAGAGGAGAAGAGTGGGGCGTGTGGTAAGAAAAATTTTGGAGAGAAATTCTAGGTGTGAGGAATCCTTGTGTGCAAGGTGAAGGTCTATTTCCTTTCAAGAGAAAAAGAAAGAAAAGAAAGAAAAAGTGTGCGCAGGGTTTCAGTGAGTTCTTTAGGGTTTCAGCCTGGAGTTCAGGAAGTGAGAAGGTGAGCTACGAGTGTCGTGAGCCCACCAAATTTTAGGAAGATCTTGAACATCCTCTCAAGCATGTCTGCTAATGATCCAGAGCATCTGAAGAATCAACAAACATCGATCGAAGGAGTTCGATCAGCATCGACCGTCAAAAGGACTCTACAACGAGCTAGCACTCGTGAGGAGTCGATCAGATTGAGAGCTTCGTGTGGATGATCCACAGAGGCTAGACATATTGTGTAGCTGTATCGCGATGATCAGACTCTTCTGACGGTGATCAGATTATGACGATCTACTACCCGCACAAAGGTATTATGTTCTGAACACATTACAGTAAAGTATTTACTGTTCAAATTCGAATTTCAAATTTAAATGCATGCATGCTATATATCATATTTAGATCCTAGTGTAGGGTAAATTTTTATTAATTAATTAGATTAATTAATAATTTTTACTGTAAAATAGTGATTTTGAAAAAGTTTTAAAATTACCATTTTACCCCTGCACTGAATTTTTCCACAGGTCTCAGGTCGGAGGGATATTTATACCCATATTCCATTGGAGCAAATCTTGACAGTAGAAATAGCTTCAGAGTCGGTCACGTTCAGTACAGATGTACCCTTATATCTTACCTGTATGCCATACTAGTATCTCCACACTCATTGGTTAAGAAGACAACCAACCTATATGGCACACAACGACCTATGCTTGATAAATATTATCATCCTTGGTAACAACGTATCATTTGGTCGTGAACAGATTTAAGGACTAAACGATAAATTTTTCTTTGTCGAGTCTAAATAGTCCTAAAGACTTCACCACAACATAGGAGTTCATTAGAAGATGAAATATTTTGTGATGAAAAATACCAAAATAATTTTTATTAATTCATAATTCATGTACATATACAAAAATGAGCACAACCATCAACAGGCTGACGATTGGCTTTGGGACACTATTCTCAATAAAATGAGATATATTTTATATTTATCTTAGTAGGATTGAGATCCTAATTCCTCATAACGATCTTGTGTTAACACAATAAATCCTTATGAGTTCATAGGTAGGAAACTCTTTCCAATTACATCTCATGCAATTTTTAATATTTTATCTTGGCCTCTAAAATATTATCAGCCTTATGTTAACACAACAAGCTATAATATTTTAGTTAAGTAAGATCCTTCATTTCAATACAGTCAAAATTGAATATAATTGCCTTTGTGTTAGCACAACAAAGTAGTATATCCAAAATTACCGAAAGCATCTTTTATGCACCAGGATTATGTTATATCAATCCTCATGACAAGCCTTATGGTAACACAACAAACTAGCCATAGTTCATGATGTAACATTAACCTAGCATGAAGGAAGGCTCTTAGTAGTGTTTAAAACACTAAGCTATCTTCATTCAAGATTCGAACTAATCTAATTGATCAGAAAAGTGATAAGATTAGTGGGGGTCCCTCCATTGCTTTTCTTAGACATCAATAAAATTGGTTAGGCCAGCAATAGAACCAATTAAATAACCACCGTACTTGAAATACTCCTTAGACATCAATTAGTTAATCAATTCAAAAAAATAGATCAGCTTCTGGTCCATAATACTATGACTTAATATGATTTTTATGAGGGCTTTAATGGTCTCAAACACATCCTAATTCAATCAGTCACAATGATGCACTATAGTAGTTGTATCTTAATAATCATAACAACTAATTATGGCATCTTATCATATCTCTAAGATATGGAAGCAGAATCTTACAATATGATTATAACTAAACATCTCAAGCATATTATATATACATGAAGTTCTAATAACATGCATGAATATAAAATACTCTTTTCATGATTCTTTTTCTTGGAACATCACAGTGGCACCCCTACACGGCATAAGAGTACCCTATTGAATAGGAAGAGAGGGTCTTTGAACCCTACTTGCTCTTATGATCGGACGGCCTAGTGATGAACTCCAATTAGAGTATTAAGGTGCTAAAAAAATTTTACACATACATCATGTATTTTATATTTAAAATATATCTCTAAGACATGATAGGATTTGGATGTTCAATCGGGTTCAACCCTTGACCCGACTTGAACCAAACCAAAAACTCATGCTTGATCACAATCAAGATAATAATTTAATCTTTGATTACAAAAATCAAGATAGGCTCTGGTACCACTGTTGGGTTCTGGTGGCACAGCGGAAGGGTTAGGTGTTTAAAATTTTCATTCAAAACACCCAATGCACCGGAAGCCCTAATGCCCAGAAACTCTTGACTATAATAATCAAAGCATAATAAATATAAATTAGGATAAGAAGAATATCTATAGCACCAATCCTAATTTTCATAAGGCATCCAAGTGTCCGCTCTTCAATGGTGATCTACATGAAAATTGAACCAAAGACAGTGCTCCTTCTTCACCTTGCTTCAAGAGTTCTAGCCCCTAGAACTCGACTAGCCTCGTACCGATCAAGTTTCTTCAAGAATCTAACCTCACCCTCTTATAACCTCCTTTGAACTTCTGATTCTCCTTCTTTAGGACCCTTACAACCCTTGTTAGGACCAGATAAGATTTTGTCTTAAATCCCAAAGCCTTGTCCTAAAACTAAGATCGGTTGTAAGAAAGAAAGGAGAGCAACAGGAGAGAAATTGGAAAGCCCTCTTAGATTCATCGGATACCCAGTGCCCCAGCCTATTTATAGCCACCAGAGGGATGTCAAAAGAGAGGGACATGCCTTATCCAAAAGGCTATCTGATCTAATTATCAGAGATAAGAGTTCCTTCAAGCAGAAGGACTCTTATCCATGATACGTCGATCAGCACCCTAGTCTGCACGCATGCAACCAAAGAAGGGATGTTTTCACATCCCTTCTCAAATCAAAAAAATCCTCAAAAATCCATGTATATTGGAGATTCATACAGATTCTAGAAAATTAAAAATAGTGATAAAATTCTCATGGAAGGATGCTATCCTCGCACTCTTCATGCGAGTGCTGATCACCGCACGTGCAAGCATCAGGACCAACTTATGGCATCCGTTTGGCATCCAGATAAGTCTGAAAAAAATTCATAAAAATTACCAAAAATAGCTTATCAAATGTGTAACATTATTACAAAAAATTGTTCCAATCTAAAAGTATTTGATAGGGAGAAAGACTCTCTAAATCACAGAGAGATGCGATGCTTCTGCGCACGCACGTGAGATATCCTTTTTCTTTCAATTTTTTCTCTTCTCCAAAAATTCTAGAAAAAATATATCTTATACTTTGGGATATGCACCAAAAGATAGCAGGTGATGTGAGCTATCACACATAATTTAATCCCATGAAAAAATAAATTTTTTCTTCTGCCCATGCCAACACTTGTAGGCAGAACCTGTTTTACACCAAGAGTTCACCACAACTTGGACTCTTCATAATTGGTGTTAACATGGGATTTGGTGCCCCAATTGGGTTGCTTTCAGGTGATATGACCTGACCCAAATGTCTACCAAATTGGGCTTGCTAATTAGCAAGGGATGGGACCAAATTGGTCTCCAAAGGAGCAAGGGTTTCCACAAGTGCTAGCATGCTTACTGGAACCCGGATTGAATCCAAAATTTCAATCAACCTTTTTCAAAAGGATCCTTGATCAATTTCTATATGTGTGTGACCCATTGGGTTCCACATCTAACTGGTAGTAGGTCTGGGTATAAGTTAACTAAATTGAGGTCCAATTGAGCTAACCCAAGCTCAACAATTAGAATCTTTTCTAATTGACAATCGAATTAAATTCTTTAATTCAATCAAAAATATACAAGTCAAGATTGATATCTAACAATGTATCATGACTATCCAGAAGATATGAAATTTGATATAAATATCAAATATACCCTTCAGTGGCAAATTACCATACAATTGAATCCTTCGATCATCCTTGCACCCTGAATATGTTTATGAGTATGGAATCATGTCAAACTCAAACACATATTCATATCGATTTTTAATTAACCAATGATGACTCCAATGAAGAAGCATTAGAAACTCTTTCTAATCTCCTTCCTGCTTTTGGCCAAAAGATTTTTCTGAGTCATCTAAGATTGAGAATACACAGGATGCGATCTCTTCCTACTAGGAGTGATCGATTCCATATTGACCTACTCACAACCTTCATACACACTCCATCATATCCAAAATATTAGATGTGTGCCCTAGATGCCAGATCGACTGACACATTCTTGTACAAATCTAAGGGCAAATTTATAATTTTGACTATAAATGAATGAAAAGGGTTATTATTCTATCACATTGTGTACATTGTGTCTGTGATACATCTTTTGAGTTAGTGAGAATATAAATTTATATTTTCAAGAGTTGAAAATTTAAGGCATGAATTTACATAACTAACTCATAAACAGCTCCTGACCATAGGATCATCACGAGGATGGTGATCGATTCAGAAGGTTGGTGTACGATCACTTTCTTAGGGTAGATGTATCTTGAGTCTATGGTGTGGAGACACCAGAGTGAGAGTACAGATATTCATTGAGAATGAGAGTACTTAGCATGACCATATCAAGTAGTCATAAGGAAGTCTACCTTCTCATCGATGACTTGCTCGATGTTGCAGTTGTGTGTCTAGTTCTTTGACCTGAGGTGCATTGATAGTTCATCTTGAGTGTGTTATAGTTTGACTACACCATAACTCAATCTTCTAACCATTCAAAATCCTGAGGTGTATGTTGGCTGTGGCATATTCATTGTAGAAACTAGGTCGCACCAAGATGGGATCTATCAACCTCGGTAAATGAGAGGAGTAGTCCTATGATAATTGAAAGATCAAGTCCTTAAGCCCATGGCCCTGGCAGAGTGAAATAATGGAAAAAAAATTTCCATTAGATTTCACATCGAACTCGGATCGATCGATTAACTCATATGACTGATGTTAGGTTTGACGAGTTCACCTTAACCCTAATTCAGTCGGGACTCATGATAGAGGAACTCAATCACACAGGTAACTGCATCGAGAGGTTCATCTTCAATTCTGATGGGTTACCACCACATACTGCTAGGTGTCATTGATAGATTTTGAGAGCAATTAGAATGATATTGATCATCGATCATTCTAGTTGTCTGAATCAGAAGTGTTCTGGTCCATCGAAAGGTGTTTCGATGATGTTGATGATGAGATCACAACATGTCTCATTACCATATGAAATTGAACCTAACTAGGTCACACAAATAAGGGTTAGGGTCTGGATGTCATCAATTGGGCTAACTCAATTGATTTGGATTAGATCCAATTAGGTTCAAGAAAATCGTACTTGCATACGATTGAGCCTAACTTTCTCCTCGTGTAATCTTTTCTGTCTCTACTGAGATAAATGTGATTTAACTCATCTAGAGAACCTTGGAAAGGTTTCTCTCAGTCTAAATAAAATTTATCTTGCTCAGAAAAGGCTTGTCTTAATTCATGAGATAAATTTAAGATAATACCTGCTAATTCCTAGCACCTGCCAATTTTATTTTAGGACATCTGTCAAAAGTTGATATATGGGTATTAAACTGAAGAGGGCTCATTGGAGGATTTTTGTGGAGTGTCCATATGTCAAAACCCAATTGAATTGGGTGCCATAATCAAATTATGGTATGAGCCCAATTGGATTAAAGTGGATGCCCCAAATGGATAAGAACCAAAGAGTCCTGATAAACATGGACTCTTTGGCGCCACCTTGATTGAGCTTATCCAATGTTGGTGCCAACTTAGGAGAGAGGGTGAGGTTCTTATCTGATATGATCAGATGATATCACTCTACCAATCAAAATTTTTCTAAAATTTATTAGAATTTTTTGATTGGTTGAATGATGTGGCACTGCGCAGCATACAGGGTCTATATAAACCCTGCTGCACCTAGGGTTTCATGGAAGAAATTATTTTATGCACAAAACCCAATAGCTTCTGCCTCCTCCTCTCTTCTCTATATCCTCCCTTCTCTCCTTCCTCCCCTCTTCACATCCAAAGAGTTGGACATCCATCTGGCAAAGATCCAAGGTGTGGTGATGCCTGAAATAGAAGGCTGCAGGACATCTTCGATAGGCTGCTGCTCTAACTTTAGAAAGAGTTCTGAAGTACTTTCAAATCAAATAAAGATATGATTTTTGGAGCATAGATTTGCAAGGAGAAGATATTCTAGATCCTTCCTAAGTAGATACCAGAAGAGCCCAGGCACTTGTGTGACTACATCAGAACCTCAGGCTGTGTAGAGATCATCTACAAGGTAATCAGATTACCCTTGAGGTACTTCTTCTTTCATCATAAATTTAGATTTAATTTTAAATTTTAAATATCAGATAATAAAATTAAATCTAGAGAATTAGATCTAAAATATATAAGATAATTTTTTTTCAAATTATTCCGCTCCAGATTTGATGAAATCTGGAAGATCCTACGAGGAAAAGCGGTTTTCCCCCTTTCAAGTGGTATCAGAGCCAGGTTGTTGGCTCTATTTTAGATCTATTTTAGATCTGATTTTAATTTTAATTTATTTGATATTAAAATATTTTAGATGTCACATCAGATATGATAAGATTTGAAATCAAAATATTTAAAATTAAATCTAAGAACATCTAACATGCATAAGATGCATGACTAGACTAGAATTAGTTGAATCCATGAATGGTCTTAAGTTTTATATTTTAATGAGATTAAAATATGAATTAAATTTAATTTATTCTTTGTTTTTTTGATGTTATAAATATTATAATTAGATCAAAATATAGAAAATAAAATTTTAATTTTTTCATAAAATTGATCTGCAGCATGCCTAAACTAGTTGTAGAATTGTTCTAGTAACTTGTCTAGAATAGATTTAATTTTGAATAGTTTAATTTAAATCTTATTTTTTAGATATTATATATGATGTATCAGATCTGAAAGCATATTAATTAGATTGATTTTTGATACATGAGATGTGTTGGTGCAAAAATCCACTTGCGCCGGAGAAGCTGGAGTCGGGGAAGTCACGGTCACCGTCGGGACCTGCAGGGGAAGTCTAAACCGGAGGTGGGATTGCTCCGACAAGACCCTCCGATGCTCAAGTCAGTTCTCTGCCTCAACAAGAATGGAGCGCTCGAACGGAGAATTTAGCAGAGTTTTGAGATAAGAAATGAGCTTATAGAATAACGTATCTGGGTCCCCCTTTTTATAGGCGGAGGAGGTAGCGGATTGATGGCGACGTTTGTAACCGTCTGGCAGTGGGCTGCCCAGGGTCAGGCAGAGTTTGCTGTGAAGAGTAGTAAAATGGACCCGTGGCTATCACTGGGGCGTGCCACGTGGAGTCTGCCGCATGTAGTGGGGCGGCGTTTATTGTCGTGATTTGCCAGCGGATGGGAGAATCGCGCGGTATCCGTTGCAGGAGGTGGAGCAGGATCGTGGCCGTTTATCGTGGCCTGTCAGGTAGTAATGGAGCCGTGTGGGATCCATTGTAGGGAGTGGAGCAGTGCTGCGATCGTTACTGCGGCCTGTCAGGGAGTGGTGGAGCTACGCGGAATCCACCGCAGGAAGTGTAGCAGAATCGTGGCCGTGATTATGACCTGAGAGTGCAGACCTGCCGGCTGAAGTTCGGTCGTGGTCAGAGTCTGACCCCACGTAGGGGTCCGGGCGGAGTCCTCCTTGCGGTTGGGGTAGTGGGTGGAGCCCGGATCCCGTGGGAGCCTGGGCGGAGTCTTCCTGCAATCAAAGTTAAAGGCGAAGGTCGGCTCCCATAGGAGTCCGGACAGCTTACCAGCAGTTGAGGTTGAGGATGGAGCCCGGCTCCCGTAGGAGTCCGGACGGAGTCGGACGCAGTCTGTCTGTAGCCATCGGAGTTGGGGACGAAGCCCGGCTCCCGTAGGAGTCCGGGCGGAGTCTTCCTGCAATCAAGGTTAAAAGTCAAGTCCGGCTCCCGTAGGAGTCCGGACGGGGCTTACCAGCAGTTGATGTTGAGGATGGAGCCCGGCTCCCGTAGGAGTCCGGGCGGAGTCTTCTTGCGGTTGTAGTTATTGGTGGAGTCCGGCTCCCGTAGGAGTCCGGGCGAAGTCTGCTCGCGGTTGTAGTTGTTGGCAGAGTCCGGCTCCCGTAGGAGTTCGGACGGAGTTTTCTTGCGGTTGTCATGTAGTCGATTCCACTGAGGACTTCGGCTGTGGGTATGTTATACCCAACACCAGTCCCCCCACTTCCAAGTTTGAATTTCAAACGAAGAAAGTATAGAGAGAGAGATGGGCACAGCAGAAGCCGTCCCTTCAAATCCTGCGCACTGCCGCCCCCAGATATTTCAGTATTAAATGTGCGCGTGCCGGAGTCTTTTCGAATTGGAGTGGTACGAGGGGATGCTTCGAAATTCCTGCAGGTACACTGGCCTAGGTAGGCGCAATTATAACCCTGCCAACCACCAGCCGCTTTTAGCCGCCTGCCAGGGGGAGTGGGACACGTGTCGGATGCGGACCGGCCTGGGGGGATTCACGATCATTATGGGAGCCAGACTCCACAAATCGAGAGAAGGTCACTCTGAAGCCGCCGCTGAGGCCGCCCACTTTCGGAGTCTCCATGTGAAGGGGATCATGGAGTATAGCCGGAGGAAGGCGAACTTCGCAAAGGAGCTCGAGGAATGCAAGAAAAGCTCCAGCGATCGGATTTGGGCCCAGGCCGTCAGGATCAGCGCCCTCAAGGTGGAATTGTCGGCTGTGAAGGGGAAGATCGGCCAGCTGGAAGGAAATTCATCCCGGCTCTTGGCCCGGGTCGACGATGACCAGAGATGGTCGCAGAAGGTTTCCGACCTTCAGCAGCAACTTCAGGATGCCGAGGTGAGCCACGACATGCAATGGGCTAGCTGGCGCAGGCAAGTGGAAGAATACAAAGGGAGATTCAGGACGACAGCCGACGAAGTCATCCGTCTCTAGAGACAGCTGGCTAGCAGGGCACAGCTTACTTCCGCCCAAGATTCTGAAGAGCTCCAAGCCCTAAGAGGCACCGTGGAGGGGATTTCTGTCTCTCTCGGGGAAAAGACAGCCGAGCTGTAGCAAGTGAAGATCCAACTGGCACTCGAGCGGCGGGCCGTCGCGAACGCGGAGGCGGAGTCCGAAGTTTTGAGGAAGAGGCATCGAGAGGCGGAGGCTGAGAGCCAGCAACTTCGTCGGGCGCTCCAGGACGCGCTGCGGAAGAGGGAAGAGCTGGAAGAGGAGATTGAGAATCTGAGGCAGTCCTGGTTGAGGAACGGAATAGATAACTCTAGGTCAGAGGGAGCAGGGCCTTCTTAGAGCTCTTTTTGTTTTTCTGTCTTGTCATGTAGTTACTTCTTTTTTGTCGTTTTGCCCTTCTTTCCTTGGCCTTTCTGGCTTTGTAGTGTGTATATCAGAAATGAAATAAAAAGAGCATTTTGTGTTACCTCGTCTGTGCGTTGCACTAATATTGCCGTCTGCCGAACCTTTCTTGTCGTCTGACTTGTCTGATGTAGACGTCGTCAGGGGGCGCCCGGTCATCGATGCGTTAGCTCGCCTTTCTCGTCGTGCGTGGCCGCAAGCCTGAGCTTGGCCGTCTGGGTCCCACATTATTTTGGGGATGTCGTTGTCTTCCTAATCGGTGCCGAAAGTCTTCCTTGGCGTCGTGGATGGAACCCGGCTCCCGTAGGGGTCCGGGTGAAGTCTTCCCTGTGGGCGGAACCCGGCTCCCGTAGGAGTCTGGGTGAAGTCTTCCGTGTGTGCGGAACCCGACTCCCGTAGGAGTCCGGGTGAAGTCTTCCTTGTGGGCGAAACCCGGCTCCCGTAGGAGCCCAGGTGAAGTCTTCCTTATGGGCGGAACCCGGCTCCCGTAAGAGTCCGGGTGAAGTCTTCCTTGTGGGCGGAACCCGGCTCCCGTAGGAGTCCGGGTGAAGTCTTCCTTGTGGGCAGAACCCGGCTCCCGTAGGAGTCCGGATGAAGTCTTCCTTGTGGACGGAACCTGGCTCCCGTAGGAGTCTGGGTGAAGCCTTCCTTGTGGATGGAACCCGGCTCCCGTAGGAGTCCGGGTGAAGTCTTCCTTGTGGGTGGAACCCGGCTCCCGTAGGAGTCCGGGTGGGAGTCCGGGTGAAGTCTTCCTTGTGGGCGGAACCCGGCTCCCGTAGGAGTCTGGGTGAAGTCTTCCTTGTGGGCGGAACCCAGCTCCCGTAGGAGTCCGGATGAAGTCTTCCTTGTGGGCGGAACCTGGCTCCCGTAGGAGTCCGGGTGAAGTCTTCCTTGTGGGCGGAACCTGACTCCCGTAGGAGTCTGGGTGAAGTCTTCCTTGTGGGCGGAACCCGGCTCCCGTAGGAGTCCGGACGAAGTCTTCCTTGTGGGCGGAACCCGGCTCCCGTAGGAGTCCGAGTGAAGTCTTCCTTTTTGTTCGAGCCAGTGTGAGGTTCTCCTCCCGTTTCCGGTTTGGCTGTGCGGGTGCGTTAGGGTGCTGTAAGGCCTCTCCTCCCATCCGATCTAAAAGAATCGGACCTTTGACTTTGCTCATGTCAGGACAAGGTTCTCCTCCTGTTCATGACATGACTGTGGGGGCACATTAGGGCATTGTAAGGCCTCTCCCCCCATCCGGTCTAAAAGAACTGGGCCTTCGACTTTGCTCATATCAGGATGAGGTTCTCCTCCTGTTCCTGACATGACTGTGGGGGCACATTAGGGCGTTGTAAGGCCTCTCCCCCCATCTAGTCTAAAAGAACCGGGCCTTTGACTTTGCTCATGTCAGGACGAGGTTCTCCTCCTGTTCCTGACATGGCTGCGGGGGCACATTAGGGCGTTGTAAGGCCTCTCCCCCCATCCGATCTAAAAGAACCGGGCCTTTGACTTTGCTCATGTCAGGATGAGGTTCTCCTCCTATTCCTGACATGGCTGTGGGGGCACATTAGGGCATTGTAAGGCCTCTCCCCCCATCCGATCTAAAAGAACCGGGCCTTTGACTTTGCTCATGTCAGGACGAGGTTCTCCTCCTGTTCCTGACATGGCTGTGGGGGCACATTAGGGCGTTGTAAGGCCCCTCCCCCCATCCAGTCTAAAAGAACCGGGCCTTTGACCTTGCTCATGTCAGGACGAGGTTCTCCTCCTGTTCCTGACATGGCTATGTTTTAAGCATTCGGTGGGGTCGTATCCAGTCATAATAAATCCATGCCAGTACGTTAAGTAGAAAGAAAATTAGATTCAAGGAGAAATCATAAGTGATACATTTACAGGTTTTCTGAGCTCCTTGGTCGCGGGTGGCCCGCCCCTCCTTGAGGCCCTCCGGTGATGGAGTCGATGGTCCCGATGGGAGGCCGGTCCCCGGGTTGCTCCTCCCTTCTCGGCGGTTCAGGCTGTGGAAGGGCTCTTGGCCGGTCTCCCCTACCCTCAGGCCTGCGGTGGATGAATCTGTCAAGTCGACCTCGCCGAATGAGCTCCTCGATCTCGTCCTGGAGCTGGATGCATTCCTCCGTGTCGTGGCCGTGGTCGCGGTGGTAGAGGTAGAACTTGTTGGGGTTGCACTTCCCGGGGTGTGTGCGCATCCTCTCCGACCTAGGGAGCTGCTCCCTGACCTCCATTAATACCTGGGCCTTCGAGGCGTTGAGGGGGGCGTAGCTGCAGAATCTCCCTGGTGGGGAACCCCACCGAACCCCACGGTCCGGGCTTCTCTGCCTGCGTGCCCGGGGTGGAGTATGGGCGCGCTTATGCCCAGGAGGGGATCGAGAACGCGACCGGACTTCCTTTGGCCTTTTCTCCACTGTGGGCTTACTCGAATCTCCCACTTGCCACTCCCTTGCTGTCCCTTCATCCTTCATTTTGAAGGCTTCTTCCGCTCGGGCGTATCCCTCAGCCCGGGCCAGCAAATCAGCAAAATCCCTGGGATACTTCTTCTCCAGGGAGAACAAAAGATCATTCTTCTGAAGGCCGCCTTTCAGGGCGGCCATGGCAACTGATTGGTCCAAGTTCCGGACCTCCAGCACCGCGATGTTGAAGCGGTTGATGTAGGCCCGTATGGACTCTCCTTCCCTCTGCTTGATGTTGATGAGGGACTCTGAACCCTTCCGGGGGTGCCGGCTGCTGACAAAATGGGCCACAAATTGGTGGCTCAATTGATCGAAGGAGAAGATGGTACCCGATTTCAAAGCCGAATACCAGTTCCTCGCTGCTCCCTTCAAAGTAGACGGGAAAGCCCGGCATAAGATGGCGTCAGGAGCACCGTGAAGCAGCATCATCGTCCGGAAGGCCTCCAGATGATCAACCGGGTCTGAAGTCCCGTCGTAGCTTTCGAACTGGGGAAGCTTGAAGTTTGGCGGGATCGGTTCCTGCATAATCGTTTGGAAAAAGGGAGGGTCAGTACAAATATCCTCACCATAAGCGGAGGGCGCATGGCGGAGTTCTTCAATCCGTCGGTTCATCTCCTGGAGCCTCCAGTCCAGGAAATCCTCTCGACTTCGAGTCTCAAGGGTCCTCTGGCAGAACGGGGGCAGGGATCTTCCAGGGGTGGAGTCGTGGTCCGATTGAGGGCTCTCTACCCTCGGGTTTGTTTTCTCAGGAAGTACGGGGTGGCTAGCCCAGGTGGCTCGCCCCACCGTCGGGTTCTGGCATTCCGGAGATGCCCTTTCCGGGTGCGCTGACGCCTGTGGCTGTTGCTGCTGCATTGCTTGCACAGCCTCGATGAGGCCTCTGACCTGCTGTGCCAGCAAGTCAAACTGCTCCGCGTCGACCGCCGCCGCTGGAGGAGGAGGAGGAGGAGGTTGAGAAATAGGAGGGGAGGCTGGAGCCTGAGACCTGGCCGCGGAGGTCGTGGACCATCGCATGGATGCCTTGCGTGGAGGCATCGAGTGTGGACCCAGCGGGGGAAAATAAGGAGTGGGTGTCGGAGGAGATGATCAGAGGTGGCTCCGTTGAACGCTCCTTTAAGAACAAGGGTACTGCGAAGGTTTGACCCCCCTTCCTCTAGCGCGAATCCTGTTGGTGCAAAAATCTGCTTGCGCCGGAGAAGCTAGAGTCGGGGAAGTCGCGGTCGCCACCGGGACCTGCAAGGGAAGTCTAAACCGGAGGTGGGGTTGCTCCGGCAAGACCCTTCGACGCTCAAGTCAGTTCTCTGCCTCAACAAGAATGGAGCGCTCGAACGGAGAATTTAGCAGAGTTTTGAGATAAGAAATGAGCTTATAGAATAACGTATCTGGGTCCCCCTTTTTATAGGCGGAGGAGGTAGCGGATTGATGGCGACGTTTGTAACCGTCTGGCAGTGGGCTGCCCAGGGTCAGGCGGAGTTTGCTGTGAAGAGTAGTGGAATGGACCCGTGGCTATCACTGGGGCGTGCCACATGGAGTCTGCCGCGTGAAGTGGGGCGGCGTTTGTTGTCGTGATTTGCCAGCGGATGGGAGAATCGTGCGGTATCCGTTGCAGGAGGTGGAGCAGGATCACGGCCGTTTATCGTGGCCTGTCAGGTAGTAATGGAGCCGCGTGGGATCCGTCGTAGGGAGTGGAGCAGTGCTGCGATCGTTACTGCGGCCTGTCAGGGAGTGGTGGAGCTGCGCGGAATCCGCCACAGGAAGTGTAGCAGAATCGTGGCCATGATTACGGCCTGGGAGTGCAGACTTGCCGGCTGAAGTTCGGCCGTGGTCGGAGTCTGACCCCACGTAGGGGTCCGGGCGGAGTCCTCCTTGCGATTGGGGTAGTGGGTGGAGCCCGGCTCCCGTGGGAGCCTGAGCGGAGTCTTCCTGCAATCAAAGTTAAAGGCGAAGGTCGGCTCCCATAGGAGTCCGGATAGCTTACCAGCAGTTGAGGTTGAGGACGGAGCTCGGCTCCCGTAGGAGTCTGGACGGAGTCCGGACGCAGTCTGTCTGTAGCCGTCGGAGTTGGGGATGAAGCCCGGCTCCCGTAGGAGTCCGGGCGGAGTCTTCCTGCAATCAAGGTTAAAAGTCAAGTCCGGCTCCCGTAGGAGTCCGGACGGGGCTTACCAGCAGTTGATGTTGAGGATGGAGCCCGGCTCCTGTAGGAGTCCGGGTGGAGCCAACTTGAGGTCGGAGTTGTCGGCGGAGTTCGGCGGAGTTCGGCTCCCGTAGGAGTCCGGACGAAGTCTGTCTGCAGCCGTTGGAGTCGGGGACGAAGTCCGGCTCCCGTAGGAGTCCGGGCGGAGTCTTCCTGCAATCAAGGTTAAAAGTCAAGTCCGGCTCCCGTAGGAGTCCAGACGGGGCTTACCAGCAGTTGATGTTGAGGACGGAGCCCGGCTCCCGTAGGAGTCCGGGCGGAGTCAACTTGAGGTCGGAGTTGTCGGTGGAGTCCGGCTCCCGTAGGAGTCCGGACGAAGTCTGTCTGTAGCCGTTGGAGTCGGGGATGAAGCCCGGCTCCCGTAGGAGTTCGGGCGGAGTCTTCCTGCAATCAAAGTTAAAAGTCAAGTCCGGCTCCCGTAGGAGTCCGGACGGGGCTTACCAGCAGTTGATGTTGAGGACGGAGCCCGGCTCCCGTAGGAGTCCGGGCGGAGTCAACTTGAGGTCGGAGTTGTCGGCGGAGCCCGGCTCCCGTAGGAGTCCGGACGAAGTCTGTCTGCAGCCGTTGGAGTCGGGGACGAAGCCCGGCTCCCGTAGGAGTCCGGGCAGAGTCTTCCTGCAATCAAGGTTAAAAGTCAAGTCCGGCTCCCGTAGGAGTCCGGACGGGGCTTACCAGCAGTTGATGTTGAGGATGGAGCCCGGCTCCCGTAGGAGTCCGGGCGGAGTCAACTTGAGGTCGGAGTTGTCGGCGGAGTCTGGCTCTCGTAGGAGTCTGGACGAAGTCTGTCTGCAGCCGTTGGAGTCAGGGACGAAGCCCGGCTCCCGTAGGAGTCTGGGCGGAGTCTTCCTGCAATCAAGGTTAAAAGTCAAGTCCGACTCCCGTAGGAGTCCGGACGGGGCTTACCAGCAGTTGATGTTGAGGACGGAGCCCGGCTCCCGTTGGAGTCCGGGCGGAGTCAACTTGAGGTCAGAGTTGTCGGCGGAGTCCGGCTCCCGTAGGAGTCCGGACGAAGTCTGTCTGCAGCCGTTGGAGTCGGGGACGAAGCCCGGCTCCCGTAGGAGTCCGGGCGGAGTCTTCCTGCAATCAAGGTTAAAAGTCAAGTCCGGCTCCCGTAGGAGTCCGGACGGGGCTTACCAGCAGTTGATGTTGAGGATGGAGCCCGACTCCCGTAGGAGTCCGGGCGGAGTCAACTTGAGGTCGGAGTTGTCGGCGGAGTCCGGCTCCCGTAGGAGTCCAGACGAAGTCTGTCTGCAGCCGTTGGATTCGGGCACGAAGCCCGGCTCCCGTAGGAGTCCGGGCGGAGTCTTCCTGCAATCAAGGTTAAAAGTCAAGTTCGGCTCCCGTAGGAGTCCGGACGGGGCTTACCAGCAGTTGATGTTGAGGACGGAGCCCGGCTCCCGTAGGAGTTCGGGCGGAGTCAACTTAAGGTCGGAGTTGTCGGCGGAGTCTGGCTCCCGTAGGAGTCCGGACGAAGTTTGTCTGCAGCCGTTGGAGTCGGGGACGAAGCCCGGCTCCCGTAGGAGTCCGGGCGGAGTCTTCCTGCAATCAAAGTTAAAAGTCAAGTCCGACTCCCGTAGGAGTCCGGACGGGGCTTACCAGCAGTTGATGTTGAGGACGGAGCCCGGCTCCCGTAGGAGTCCGGGCGGAGTCAACTTGAGGTCGGAGTTGTCGGCGGAGTCCGGCTCCCATAGGAGTCCGGACGAAGTCTGTCTGCAGCCATTGGAGTCGGGAACGAAGCCCGGCTCCCGTAGGAGTCCGGGCGGAGTCTTCCTGCAATCAAGGTTAAAAATCAAGTCCGGCTCCCGTAGGAGTCCGGATGGGGCTTACCAGAAGTTGATGTTGAGGATGGAGCCCGGCTCCCGTAGGAGTCCGGGCGGAGTCTTCTCGCGGTTGTAGTTGTTGGCGGAGTCCGACTCTCGTAGGAGTCCGGGCGGAGTCTGCTCGCGGTTATAGTTGTTGGCAGAGTCCGGCTCCCGTAGGAGTCCGGGCGGAGTCTTCTTGCAGTTGTCATGTAGTCGATTCCGCTGAGGACTTCGGCTGTGGGTATTTTATACCCAACAAGATGTATGCAAAGTATGTATTAGTTAGATCTTAAATTGTATATGTGATATGTTAATTTAGATCTAACTAGTTTTGTAGTTAAATTTATATTTTTGATTAAGGTGTTCCTCATGGCTGTCTGGTCATAAGAATAAAATAAGATTTTAAGACCCTCTCTTTCCATTCAATGAGATGTTCATATGATGTGTAGGGGTGCCGTGCGTTCATCCTTCATCAGAAATCAAAACTTACTTTTCTGCAAAATCCTAGATCCTGAAACACTAGGCTTTATTTTACATGCTTTGTTTATGAACTCAAACTTAATTAATGAATTAAGCTTATGAAATTAAGTTAGGTCTAAAATTGAGAATTTTAGATCTAAGATATTTTCATAAAATTGGGTTCGGGCTTGGGTAGCTCAATTAGGTCTAGCGGTTGATCAAACCGAATCAAGAGTTGGTTAGGTGGGATCATGAAAGCTAATAATTGACTAACCTAATAGGATTAAGTCTGGGTCAAGGTCGAATCATATTTAGATGTGACTCGATCAAGTTAAGACCTAATTTGGCTCAGTGGTTAGAGCCTGGATTGTAGGCTAACCCAATTAGTTCTGGTTCGACAATTTGGTGTCTCAGGTAAGTTGGACAGATGCGACCGACTGGTTTTTAATTGGGAGCTACTCGACTCGAATGCGTTCTTGTCGAGTTAATGACATATCCCTCTCATCGATCTCACTTACCTGGCCATATGTGTCGACTCAGTTCTGATTAGAGATGGCTAACAATTCGAGCTAACCCATGCCACTAGGTTAGTCATAATTGTTATGACTATGTCAAGTCAAGTTTAATGAGACCTAAATAAATCTCCCTAAGAAAATATTAAGTCTAGGTCTTCCACCATTGTGGATGTGGAGGCCCTTTCCGGGGTTGATTGTTCTCGGCTGGTTACAGTGGCTCAGTTGCACTGGGAAGATGCAACCATATCCATTAGGCATTGGATGCTACAGATTAGAGGATGGGTTGGGCTCAATATTTCGGATACGGTGAGGGACCCAATCAGGAATCTAATTCGTGCAAATGGTGGGTTTGACTTAACTAAGGATTGGAGCAATATCTCGGACACGGTGAGCTTCATGAATTAGAGACCAAGTTTTGGGTGCACCATGATTAGAGAATCATTGGACAAGAGTTGTCCACTCATCGATTGACCCATCACCAATAACTGTTAGGTGAGGTGGTGAGCCTGTCGGTGAGACCGCACCATCCACTAAAAATCACTGATCATAAAGATTTTCACATCTCTACCAAGGGAGTGTAGGGATCTGAGAAAATAGTAGGAGCTTAATTTGTTTAAAAATAAAAATCTTAAATAAATTGGTTGAGTCTGATTACAAAATCTAACTAGAAACTTTTGACTCTCTACAGGAAACATGTCTGCCTCAAACCCCCTGACCAAAATTCTAAACACCCATAGACTGACTGGACCCAATTTCAAGGACTAGTTAAAGAACTACAAAATTATTCTGGGTTTTGAAAAATTGACTCATGTCTTGGACCAGGACCCACCTGCCATACCAGCACGTCCGACTGCTGAATAGAGAGCGTCTCTGAAAAAATGGATGGATGATGATAACAAAGCAAGGTACTACATATTGGGTGCAATGTCTGATGACTTGCAATGCCAACATGAGAATATTTTGACTACCCGCCAAATGTTGGCTCTCCTACAAGAGTTATTTGGTGAACAGAGTTGCGCAGCCAAGTATCAAGTCTGTCAAAGACTTTTTAAGGCCAAGATGCATGATGGGCAGTCAGTCCAAGATCATTATTTGACAATGATCAAGGATCTTGAGGAGCTTGAGAAGCTTGGTATCATCTTAGACAGATTTTCAGATTGATGTGATCTTTCAATCTTTGTCCGATACATATGGTCAGTTCATCATAAACTTCCATATGCATAAGATGTAGTGTACCTTGGTCGAGTTAATGAACATGCTGGTTACGATTGAGCTTTCTATGAAGGGTTCAAAAGGCTCAGTTCTTACTGTGGAGTGGACTTCTTCCAAGAGAAAATCTTTTGGAAAGAAAAAGAAGTCTGCGAAGAAGCAAAAGGTGGATGGCAAGAAGAAGAAGACAGAACCGAAGAAGAAGGCTGCTAATAAGGAAAAATATTTTCACTGCCAATCAGACGGCCACTGAAAGCGAAACTATCCTGAGTACCTGGCCACCCTGAAGAACAAGAAGGATGGTCCTTCTGGAGGTATGCTCATTTTAGAATCTAATCTTACAATTTCTTCTGCATCTAGTTGGGTGCTTGACTCTGGTTCTAGTGCTCATTTGTGCACTTCTATGCAGGGTCTTAAGGAGAGCAGGAGGCTGAGGGATGGGAAGATGATCCTATGCATCAAAAATAGAGCAAGAGTTGCTGCTATGGCTGTGGGAATCTACCCTCGGTAATTACCATTAGGATTAGATTTAGTTTTAAGAGACTATTATTATGTGCCTGCAGCAAGTAAGAATTTGATTTCTGTTTCATGTTTAGCACAAGAAGGCTATGTGATTAGCTTTCATAAGGACCATTGTAACATTTTTTATGAAAATAATAAAGTTGCAGATGGTTTTCTTATTAACGGTCTCTATCAGCTACATATTGATGTATCTATATTTAATATTGAGCAAAATGTGAATGCTATAGGAATTAAAAGGCCTAGAGATAGTCTAAATGATAAGTATCTGTGGCACCTAAGGCTAGGTCATATAGCGGAAGACTGGGTTAACAAATTAAAGAAATCTGGGCTATTGAGTCTATTGACTTTCGAGTCATATCTAGTTTGTGAATCATGCCTTCAAGGCAAAATGACCAAGCTTCCTTTTGTGGGACATGGGAAAAGGGCCACAGACCTACTTGTCCTAGTACATACGGATGTGTGTGGCCCATTTGATGTGCCGGCTAGAGGCCACTACATCTACTTCATTATCTTTACCGATGATATATCTAGGTACGGGTATATGTTTCTAATGAAACACAAGTCTGAAGCTTTTGAAAGGTTCAAAAAATTCAAACATGAGGTAGAAAAACAAACAGGAAAGCCCATTAAGGTTCTTCGATCAGATCGAGGAGGTGAATACCTTAGTCGGGAGTTCCTAGACTATCTTAAGAACAATGGCATAGTCTCTCAATGGACTCCACCTGAAACATCTCAACTCAACAGAGTTTCAGAATGGAGAAATCAGATCCTATTAGATATAGTTCGTTCCATGATGAGCTTCATGGACCTCCCCGAATTTCTTTGAGGATATTGTCTCATGACAGCAATTTATGTATTGAATAGGGTTTCCTCTAAAACCATTCCTACCACACCATATGAGATATGGCATGGTAAGAAGTCAAGTCTGAATCATCTCAGAATTTGGGGTTGTCCACCTCATGTCAAGAGACAGCAGGCGGACAAATTAGAGTTCAGGTCTTTTAAAGCTCAATTCATAGGATATCCTAAAGAGTCATTAGGATACTATTTCTATATTCCGAAAGACCACAATGTGATTGTGAGTCAAAATGCTATTTTTCTTGAAAAATAGTTTATTCAAGATGGTGGCATCGGAAGAATAGTTAAGCTTAAGGAGAATGTCTCCCAAAAGCAACGAGCTCAAGAACTTGAGGAACCTAATCAATCAGAATCAGTCCCAACATAACCTCTTCCACCTCGTAGATCTATTAGGGTTTTTCATCCTCCTGAAAGGTACTTAGGTACCATACAAGAAGAAGTAGAGAAAATATTCCTCATGGGTAATGGGACTCATGGTGATGATCCTAAGACCTATGATGAGGCGATATCAGATATCGACTCTGAGAAATGGTTAGAGGCAATGAGATCAGAAATTGACTCGATGCACTCAAATCAAGTCTAGACCTTGGTAGATCCACCTAAAGATATTGTACCTATTGGGTGTAAATGGATCTTCAAGAGAAAGATAGGTGCAAATGGGAATGTGGAGATATTCAAGGCTAGGCTCGTAGCGAAAGGTTATAGTCAGCGTGAAAGCATTGACTATCAGGATATCTTTTCGTCCATAGCCATGCTAAAATTCATCCACACATTTCTTGTTGTTGCAACCTATTTCGATTATGAAATATGATAGATGGACGTAAAAACGACGTTCTTAAATGGACATCTTGAGGAAGATATCTATATGGAACAGCCATTTGGTTTCACATCCAGTGATGATGATCATAAGATTTGCAAGCTGCAAAGGTCCATTTATGGACTTAAGCAAGCATCTCGGAGTTGAAATACTCATTTCAATGATGTGATCAAAATGTTTGGTTTCATCAAGAACAAGGAGAAACCATATGTGTTCAAAAAGATCAGTGGGAGCGCAGTTGTCTTCCTCATATTGTACATAGATGACATCCTCCTAATTGGAAATGACATTCCCATGTTGACCTCAGTCAAAGTATGGTTGTCTAAAGAGTTCTCTATGAAAGATCTAGGAGAGGCATCCTTTATACTGGGTATTAAGGTCTATAGAGATAGACAAAATAGGATGCTCGGACTTTCACAGAAGATGTACATAGAGGAGGTGCTAAAAAGGTTTAGTATGGAAAACTCCAAAAGAGGTTTATTACCTTTTAGATATGGCATTCATCTCTCCAAGAAGATGTGCCCTAGCACATCTGAAGAGATTGAACGCATGAGCAAGATCCCTTATGCTTCGATAATAGGGAGCCTCATGTATGCCATGCTATGTACATGACCTGATATAGCCCATGCTATGAGTGTCACAAGCAGATATCAGTCGAATCCAGACGAAGAGCACTGGACTTCTGTGAAATGTATCCTTAAGTACTTGAGAAGGACTAAGGATATGTTTCTAGTCTTTGAAAATGGAGAACTCTAGATTCAAGGATATACAAACTCAGACTTTATGTCTGATATAGATGATCGAAAGTTGACATCTGGGAGTCTGTTCATTTGCAATAGTGGTGCAGTTAGCTGGAACAGTTCCTAGCAAACGGTGATTGCTGATTCCACCATGGAGGCAGAATATATTGCTGCATCAGAAGCGCGAAGGAGGTATTCTGGTACAAGAAGTTTGCCGCAGAGCTTGGAGTGATGTCATCGGATGCCATACCTCTTTACTACGACAATAATGGTGCCATAGCCCTAGCTAAGGAGCCAAGATCTCACCAGAAGTCCAAGCACATCGAGCGATGATTCTATTTGATCCGTGATTATCTCAAAAAGGGTTATGTCGAGATCAAGAGAGTCAACTCCACAGATAATATGGTAGACCCGCTGACTAAGCCATTGGGCCAACAGAAGATTGAAGCCCACCTTGAGAAGATGGGACTTAGATATGTAGCCAATTGGCATTAGGTCAAGTGGGAGTTTGTTAGATGTGTTCTCTAGATGCCAGATCGGCTGACATATTCCTGTACAAATCTAAAGACAAATTTATAATTTTGACTATAAATGAATGAAAAGGATTATTCTTTTATCATATTGTGTATATTGTGTCTGTGATACATCCTTTGAGTTAGTGGAAATATAAATTCATATTTTCAAGAGTTGAAAATTTAAGACATGAATTTACATAACTAACTCATAAATAGCTTCTGACCATAGGATCATCACGAGGATGGTAATCGATCCGGAAGGTTGGTGTACGATCACTTTCTTAGGGTAGATGTATCTTGAGTCTATGGTGTGGAGACATCATAGCGAGAGTACAGGTATTCATTGAGAATGAGAGTACTGAGCGTGACCATATCAAGCAGTCATAAGAAAGTCTACCTTCTCGTCGATGACTAGCTCGATGCTGCAGTTGTGTGTCTAGTTCTTTGACCTAAGGTGCATCGACAGTTCACCTTGAGTGTGTTATAGTTTGACTACACCATAACTCGATCTCCTAGCCATTCGGAACCCTAAGGTGTATGTTGGCTGTGGCATATTCATTGTAGGAACTAGATCGCACCAAGATGGGATCTATCAACCTCAGTAGATGAGAGGAGTAGTCCTATGATAATTGAAAGATCGAGTCCTTAAGCCCATGGCCATGGTAGAGTGAAATAATGGAAAAGAGTTTTTCATTAAGGTTTCACATCAGACTCGGATCAATCGATTAACTCATATGACTGATGTTGGGTTTGACGAGTTCACCTTAACCCTAATTCAGTCGAGACTCATAATAGAGGAACTCAATCACACAGGTAACCGCATCGAGAGGTTCATCTTTAGTTCTAATGGGTTGCCACCATATACTGCTAGGTATCACTGATGGATTTTGGGAGCAATTAGAATGATATTGATGATCGATCGTTCTAATTATCTGAATCAGAAAAGTTTTGGTCCATCGAAAGGTGTTTCGATGATGTCGATGATGAGATCATGACATATCTCATTATCATACAGAATTGAACCTAACTGGATCACACAAACAAGGGTTAGGGTCTGGATGTCATCAATTGGGCTAACTCAATTGATTTGGATTAGATCCAATTAGGTTCAAGGAAATCGTGCTAGCACACGATTGAGCCTAACTTTCTCTTCGTGTAACCTTTTTTATCTCTACTGAGCCAAATATAATTTGACTCATCCAAAGAACCTTGGAATAATTTTTTTCAGTCTAAATAAAGTTTGTCCTGCTCAAAAAAGGCTTGTCTTAATTCATGAGATGAATTTAAGACAACACCTGCTAATTTCTAGCACCTGCCAATTTTATTTTAGGATATCTATCAAAAGTTGACATATGGGTCTTAAACTGAAGAGGACTCATTGGAGAATTTTTATGGAGTGTCCACATGCCAAATCTCAATTGAATTGGATGCCATAATGATGCGATCAAGATGCTGTCGTTAGGACACCGTGATTATCAATCAAATTATGACTTTAATAAAAATTAAAAATATATAGAAAATAGTGAGTCGGGTCGAATCCACAGAGAAAGCAGGATTTTGATTTGAAATCTTTGATTTTATAAAAAAAATAAAAGTTTGGAGAAAGCAATTTAAGTCAAAAAATTAAAATTAAAAGTATGAAAAATAAATCGGGTACTAAGATCTACTAACTATATCCTAGCACTACTTGCAATAAAAATAAATAACAAAAATTTAAAAAGTATAAAAATAAATTGATACTAAGATCTATTAATTAGATCCTAGCATCTACATGCAAAAAATAAAAGACAGGAATTTAAAGTGCAGAGAAATAAATTTTGCATTAATTAAAATTGAAATTCAAGTATAAGGAATTTAAAAGAAATAATAAAATAAAATAAAAATAAAATTATAATAAGGATCTAAAGTTGATCAGCCAAGCTTCGTCAGAAAGATGGTCGATGACCTCTTCATCTTCCGTCATACTCCGTAGAGCGAATCAGCTTTTCTCCTTCTTTTTCTTGGGTCCCTAAAGCTATTTTATTTTTTTTTAATTTTTTTCTATACTTTCTACTCAATTTTTCTACTATCCAAAGCTTATTCTCGGACCTCCTATTTATAGATAAATTTTTCATAATTTTTTGGTAGGAAAAAGAATCCTAAAACCCTTAGAAATCGTGTTAATCTGTTTAGGAATATTTCTGGCTGTCAGATGGAATTTGAACAGCTCAGATCTGATCAAAAATCATAGTTTTAATCTTTATCAGGGTCGGATCAAATGTCAGCCATTGGATTTGGATTCTGATGAAGTTCTGGCCGTCGGATCATGCAAAAGAGTCCTATTCAAAGTCGGAAATGATAACAGCCATTGGATCGCATGATGGATTGCTTATGGGCCGTCGGATCATGCAAAAGAGTCTTATTCAAAATCGGCAATGAGTCTGAACCGTCGGATCTTGATCTGATTGAATCTCAGCCATTGGATCGTGCCTAGATCTTTCTCTTGCTGTGAGCTGCGCCTGTGGACCGCGTAACTATTCCTATGGAACGCGCCCTGGCTCTGTGGACCAACCGACCGGTCCACCGTGCACCGGAGGTAATATTTTTTTTATTTTTAAAGATATTTTAGCTCCATTTTTGCTTCGATTTTCATCTGAAAAATTAAAAAAAATATGCATTAAATTTCTCAAATTTTTTTTTTATTTTGGTGCTTAAATTGCTCAATTAAATTAACATCTATTTTTTTATAAATATATCTAATTTCATATTTTTTTTTAAAATCATTTATTTTTTAAAAAAATTCAATAAATTCATGAAATTAGGATTTTTAAGAAGATGTTAGCACCATAAATTACCAAAAATACCTTCAATAAATGTAAAAATATACCACTTATCACACTTCCCAACTTGAACTTTACTCATCCTCGAATAAAGAAAGAATTTAGAATTAAGTATCTTTAAACCTAAAATCTCAAATTTTATCAAATAATTTTCAAAAAGGCCACTGATGTTCAGTAGAGTGTAAATGAAGTATGTTATTGGGGTATTAATACTAGTCAATATGAGAGTTAATCTAAGAACACTAAACCTTTTCTGAACTTTTCTAAATTATCCCTACCTTTATCTCCAAATTATTAACCTTCATATGGACAAGTATATTGTTACTTCTGTCTTTCATTTATTGATTAATTTTAATTTTTTTTTTTTAACATTGTATCGCTATAGAGTGTCTTAACCCCTTAAGCTTTCTATTTGATCCATGTAGCGAGTTTTCAGTCAATGACTCCCAAACCAAATGGCTTTAGGGCACTAGGTATAAAATACCCCTCAAATCTACTTGCTCAAATCAAACAGGCTACGAGTTAAAACTAGCTTTACAACAAAGCTTCTTTGTCCTTCATACCTTTTGATGCGAAACTCAATGCTTGCTTAGGTAAAGAGGCCTGGTTACTCAGCATAAAGTACTTGGAAACTTTTTTTTTTTTAAATATATGAAGAAACATATAGTTACTCTACACAAATTCATAGAAAGTAAACTCTTCTTTGATGCTGGTAGAAAAATTTAGAAATGCTCAAAGAAAACTATTTAAGTCCTAAACTTAACTCTTTATTGAGTTTTCTTAATATTTGATCCCTCAATATCTCACAAACTCTCTGATCTGTACATCAATTTTCTTTTTTTTAAAAATACTTGGTTTAACTCGATTCTTAAGTGTAATCAGATGCTTAAATACTAAATACTAACTTACTTGAGGATTTAAAAAAATTTATTCTCCCCCCCAACTTAATCGACATTGTCCCCAATAGAGTAGGCAATATGAACAGTGCATGTAAAGAGAAAGAAAAGGAGAGATATCACCTGATCCATATGTCTTTTTAAAACTGATTCTCCCCCCAACTTAGCTAAGATTATTTTCAGATTCCTACAAAAGACACAAAGCAAGACTCAATTATCCTAAACAAAATGCAAAAGAAAGCAAAGGCAAAAGCAAAAATTGAAAACTTGAAAATTAGAAAAACTGGGTTGCCTCCCAGGAAGTACTAAGTTTATTGTCTTCAACCAGACCATACTATTTAGTTTAGTATGGGTCCGTTAATGCTATTTGATCAATATTTTGATTTAATGATATCCCTTCTATGTATGATTTTAATCTTTGACCATTTACCTTAAAAAAAATTTTAGATTTAGAATCATAAAGTTTGATTGCACCATGTGGGAATACTTGATTTACAATATAAGGTCCATCCCATCTAGATCTTAATTTCCCTGAAAATAATTTTAGCCTTGAATTAAATAACCAGACTTATTGATTTGGCTCAAAGGATTTCCTCGAAATATGTTTGTCATGAAAGGCTTTCATTTTTTCTTTATAAATTTGTGACTTTTCATAAGCCTCTTGTCTTAATTCATCCAATTCACTCAATTGCAACATCTGGTTGAAACCAGCTTATTTTAAATCAAAATTTAATTGCTTAATTGCCTAATATGCTTTGTGTTCAAGTTCTACCATAAGATGACATGCTTTTCCATAAATCAATCTGTAGGGAGACATACCAATAGGATTTTTATAAGCTGTCCTATAAGCCCATAATGTATCATCTAATCGATCTGACCAATCTCTACGATCAGGCCTAATAGTCTTTTGCAGGATGTTCTTAATCTCCCTATTGGATACTTCAACTTGGCCACTTGTTTGCAGATGGTATGGTGTAGCTATCTTATGTGTGATCCCATACTTTCGCAGCAAAGTTTGAAAATTATGGTTTGTGAAGTGGGTACCTCCGTCGCTAATGATAGCACGTGGAAATCCGAATCTAGAAAAGATATTCCTTTGAACAAATTTTATGACTACTTTGTGATCATTGGTTCGTGTTGCTATTGCCTCAATCCATTTAGAAACATAGTCGACGGCCACCAAAATATATTCAAAACCATTGGAGGGTGGAAAAGGTCCCATAAAATCAATTTCCCAAATATCAAAAATTTCAACTACCAAGATGGGATTCAAAGGCATCATGTTTTTCCTTGAAATATTTCCTAACGCTTGACATTTGAGACATTCCTGGCTAAAATAATAAGCATCCTTAAACAATGTGGTCCAATAAAATCCACTTTGCAATACTTTAGCCATAGTTTTTCATCCAAAAAAATGTCCTCCACAAGCAAGAGTATGACAAAATTTTAAGCTACTCCATTGTTCAGTCTCAGGAACACATCTACAAATGATCTGATCAGCACAAATTCGAAAAACCTCAGGATCTTCCCAAAGATAATACTTGATTTGAGCAAAAAATCGATCCTTTTCATTTTTAAACCAACCATCAGGAATTTGTCTAACTGCTAAGTAATTCACAATATCTGCAAACCAAGGAGCCTTTGTATGTGAAACTACTAGAAGTTGTTCATCTGGAAAAGATTCTTCAATTGATGCAGGTTCACAATCTTTAACTAAGATCCTTGATAGGTGGTCTGCTACAACATTTTCAGATCCCTTCTTATCTCAAATTTCAATATCAAACTCTTGTAGCAGTAAAATCCATCTAATCAATCATGGTTTGGCATTTTTCTTTGAGAGTAGATATCTCAAAGCCGTATGATCTGAATAAATCACGATTTTTGATCCTAACAGGTATGATCGAAACTTTTTCAAGGCAAATACTACAGCTAATAACTCTTTCTCGGTTGTGGTATAATTCATCTGAGCTTCATTTAGAGTTTTACTAGCATAGTAAATTACTACAGGATATTTGTTTACCCTTTGGCCCAAGACAGCTCCTATGGCAAAATCAGAAGCATCGCACATGATCTCAAAAGGTAGTGACCAGTCTGGTGATTGGATGATTGGAGCTTTGGTCACAGCTTCTTTCAGAAATTTATAAGCTTTAAGGCATTCTTCATTAAAGTTAAAGGGGACATCCTTTGCAAGCAAATTACATAGAGAGCGGGATGTTTTAGAAAAGTCTTTGATGAAACGATGGTAAAATCCTACATGACCAAGGAAAGATCGAATTTGTTTGACAGAAGTTGGTGGAGGAAGTTTAGAAATCAGTTCAACCTTTGCTCTATCAACCTCAATCCCTCTCTTGGAAATAATATGCCCTAATACGATTCCCTCTTTAACCATGAAATGGCTCTTCTCCCAACTTAAAACTAAATTGGCCTCAATGCATCGTTTTAATATTTTCTCCAAATTATTGAGGCAACTTTCGAAAGATTCCCCAAAGACTGAAAAATCACCCATGAATATCTCTAGAAAATCTCCTACCATGGCTGAAAATATTGACATCATGCACCTTTGAAAAGTTGCGGGTGCATTACATAATCCAAAAGGCATTCTACGGAAAGCAAAGGTTCCATAGGGACATGTGAAGGTGGTCTTTCCTTGATCTCCTGGATAGATTGCTATCTGATTATATCCTGAGTATCCATCTAAAAACCAAAAATATTATTGGACAGCTAATCTCTCTAAGATTTGATCAATAAAGGGTAAGGGAAAATGATCCTTACGGGTGGCTGCATTAAGTTTTCTATAATCTATGCAGACATGCCACCCAGTAGAAAGTCATGTTTGTACAAGTTCTCCATGGTCAGTACGGACAACCATGAGTCCAGATTTCTTTGGAATGACTTGAGTGGGACTCACCTAGTGGCTGTCAGAAATAGGATAAATGATACCAGCATCTAATCATTTAATTACTTCCTTTTTAACTACATCTTGCATATTCGGGTTGAGCCGTCTTTGCATTTCTCAGATGGGTTTGGCATTATCCTCTGTGTAAATATGGTGCATGCATATTGATGGACTGATACCTTTTAAATCAGCAACAGTCCAACCTATGGCCTCTCTATGTGCTTTTAATACATTTAACAATTGGTCCTCCTGTTCATGGGTTAGGTCAGAGGCAATGATTATTGGTAGAGTTTTCTCAGGTCCTAAGAATGCATACTTGAGTGATTCAAGCAAAAGTTTCAGTTCAAGTTGTGGTGGGGTCTGGATTGAAGGACGTAGTGGTTCTGATTTTAACTTAGGTAAAGGCTCAATTTTCATTGACCAAGATAGTGATTGTGCTAAATGAGGTGAATCAAGCAAAGCATTCACCTCCTGATCTTGGATTTCGTCATTGAATTCATCCTGAATATCATCTTCTTTCAAATCTAAGGAGAAATCAGTTTCAACTATCTCATCTATCAGATCAATTAATGAACAGCTTTCCTCCTTTTGAGCATACTTCGAGGCATTAAAAATATTGATTCTCACCTTTTGATCTCCAAAAGAAATATCCATAGCTCCTGTTTTACAATTAATATTGGCATTGGCAGTGGCTAGGAATGGGCGACCTAAAATTATAGGATTTTGATTCAGCTCTTGGGATGGTTCCATATCAAGTATGAGGAAGTCTACTGGAAAATAACATGTATTGACTTTAACTATAACATCCTCAATTAGACCACGTGGAGTCTTGACAGATCTATCAGCTAGTTATAAAATAACCGATGTGGGTTTCGGTTCTCCTATCTCAAATTTTTCATAGACCGAGGTTGGAAGTAGGTTGACACTAGCTCCTAAGTCTAACAAAGCTCGGTCAAAGGTGATGTCTCCTATAACACATGAAATCAAAGGAGCACCAGGATCTTTCATTTTCTAAGGTAATGGATTTAACAAGACTGCACTAACATCCTTAGATAACATGATTCTCTTTATTGTTCGTGGTTCATGCTTTTGGGTGCAAAGTTTCTTAAGAAATTTAGCACAGGCTGGGACATGTTGAATTGCATTGAAGAGGGGTAGATTAATGTGAACTTGTTTAAACAATTCCATCAGTTTCTCGTTGCTTGCTCCTTGCTTTTTACGGGACGAACCAGCTTCTAAGGCTGAAGAAAATGAAACTTTTGGTCTATATGTCTCGGGTAACTCATCTGCTTTTTTTTTTCTGTGTCTTTTCTGCTTAGATCAGTAGCAATTTCTGGTTTTGGTTCATCTATCGGGTTAGTCTCAGTTCTAATCTGTTCTTCCAAATTTTTATTTGGGCTAGCATCAATACTAGCTTTACTCACCTGATCTTGATATGGGTTCTTAAGAATCCTACCACTTCTAAGTTCAGTAATTGCTTTGGCATTTTCAAATTAAGGATTCTTAGATGGGACAGTGGATTGATGATTAGGTCCAGGTGGTTGATGAGTGGATGGGTTGTTCCTAGGATTTGGTACTGGTTGGCTTGGGAGTTGACCTGTTTCTCTCCTCATGGTAGACTCAGCTAATTATCCTATTTGTATTTCTAGCCTAGCGATAGATTGTTGTTGGGTCATGATCAATTGTTGTAGTTGGTTTAATCTATCATCAGCTAGATTAGTCTATTGAGGAGGTGGGTATGATGGCTGATTTTGATATGCTGGCTGGATAGATTGACTGGGCTGACCTCTATTGTAGGCATAATTTTGATATGGAGGCCTACTCTGAAAATTTTGCACAGGAGGAATTTGGGTCTGAGCCTGAGTCTATTGGGGTCTCCAAGAAAAATTAGAGTGGTTCCTCCAGCCTGAATTGTATGTGTTAGAGAATGGATCATTGATAGGTTTAGAGTAACCTTGAGCAGCTTGAACTTGTTCTTGAATGAAAGGTGGAAACTGTGTAGCCGTGGGACATTCGCTCACATGATGGGCTGGGCTAGCACAGATAGAACAAATCTCCTGATAATTAGGTGGTGGTGTGTATTGTACAGGAGATTGTTGACCTAATGCTATGAACTGATCAAATTTCTGGGCAAGAAGGTCGACTTTATCTAATCTTTGGGTTATTAGGTTCAGATCGATCTTAGGACTAGAGTCTGTTTGCTTGATCTCAAAAATTTCTGCCCGCTTTTGGTGAGGAATTGATCTTTCGTAGGAGGATAATGAAGCATGATTGATTGAATTTTCTCTCAAAGTTTCAAATAAAGTGTAGGCTTCATCCTCACTTTTACTCATGAATGCACCCCCACAAGATGCATCTACCATCTATCTGTATTGGTCACCTAAATCCTCATAAAAAGCTTGAACAATTTACCACTTAGATAGACCATGGTGTGGGCATTTTTTAAGAAGTTCCTTAAGTCTCTCCCATGATTCATGAATTTGTTCTCCTGGAAGCTGAGCAAATCCAGTGATGGCTCACCTCATGGTGTTGGTTCGACCTATGGGATAGAATTTCTTAAGAAACTCATGCTGCATTTCAGGCCAAGTTCGGATTGGTCTCCCTATTGTGCCAAGCCAGTACTTGGCTTTGTCTTTAAGTGAGAAGGGGAATAAGGTCAATCTAAGTGTATCATCAGTAAAATTTTGAATTTTCATCATGGAATAAATTTCTAAGAACTCATCCAGATGCTTGTAAGGATCTTCATTAGTATTCCCATAGAAAGATAGAAGCATCTGGATTGTGGTCGACTTGATCTCATAGTGGCTTGCAGGGATATCAGGTAAGTGGATACAAGTCGATGGGTTATAAGTGGAAGGAATAAAATATTCCTTCATCTACCTAGGTGGTTCTCTAGGATCTCCAGCCATCTGATTTTCAGGTTTAATATGAATCAACCGTTCAATCTCAGGATTGGGTTTAACTAGGTCAGGATAGAGAGATCTCTACCTTGCATATACCAGTGCAAATCCTAATGTATGATTCAAGTTTTTTTTTTGTAGGAAAATAGAAAAAGAAGAGAAAAGAAAGAAAGAGCTCTAGACCTAGATACGTAAGGTGAGAAGAATTAGTTATGGTTAAGTGTTAATTGCAATCAAGTTAGCAAATAGTTAAACCTAGACACCTACGAATTTTTTAGACCTAACAGTTCGATGTAGAGTGGTTTAGCTCAAATGCAAATTGGGTTTGTTCTCACTTTCTTCAACTAGCCAGGTAAGAGGTGGGATCGTGGGGGTCCCCCCGTTGCTTGCCTTAGACACCAATTGAATTGGTCAGGTAAGCTAACAGAATCAATTAAATAACCAGGAGTTCACTTAGGCAGAGCCTTTGTAACCTCTAGCCTTAGACACCAGTTTCAGGGGTGAGTTCGAACTTACTTTGCACTTGACTTCACCACATTACTCAAAACTAAACTCGATTAATACTAGGGGCCAATGTCTACTTGATTTTAGTTAGGCTAGGGTTAATGTGGAATACTGGTTGGTTGTTTTTGGTCCAAGAAAGGATGATGAAATTCCTACCTTATCTTGTTATGGGTTTTGTCCTTAAATTGATTTGAGATGAATATGCACAACCAATTTCAAACAAGGGGTTCTATGCAACTAAATTAGATGCATGAAACTAATAAAACTTGAAAGCTTACCTTATCTCCAGCGATCACCAAAAAAAAATCTACAATGATGAATGCTCCTAAAATTAAGTTTCTACTCTTGTCATGCAATTTTTATTAGGTTTATGTGGATGAATTTTAAGTTAATTAAAGAAAATAGTAATTAATACTAAAAAGAATTAGTTAAAGCTAGGGTTAGGATTGATCTCACCAAGCAAAATTGAAAGCTTTCTATCTCTTTTTTGAATTTTTTTTTTGAATTTTTTTTCTACATAAAGATAAAAAAATAGAAAAGTTAGTAAGTTAAATTTACAAAAAAATCAAAAAAATCAAACATTAAAATTATTGCCTTCTCCGACAATAGTGCCAAAAATTGATGCGATCAAGATGCTGTCGTTAGGACACCGTGATTATCAATCAAATTTTGACTTCAATAAAAATTAAAAATATATAGAAAGTAGTGAGTTGGGTCGAATCCATAGAAAAAGTAGGATTTTGATTTGAAATCTTTGATTTTATAAAAAAAATAAAAATTTGGAGAAAGCAATTTAAGTCGGAAAATAAAAATTAAAAGTGCAAAAAATAAATCAGATACTAAGATCTACTAACTAGATTCTAGCATCTACTTGCAATAAAAATAAATAATGAAAATTTAAAAAGCATAAAAATAGATTGGTACTAAGATCTACTAATTAGATCCTAGTATCTACGTGCAAAAAATAAAAGACAAAAATTTAAAGTACAGAAAAATAAATTTTGCATTAATTAAAATTGAAATTCAAGTACAAAGAATTTAAAAAAAATAATAAAATAAAATAAAAATAAAATTATAACAAAGATCTGAAGTTGATCAGCCAAGCCTCATCGAAAAGATGGTTGATGACCTCTCCATCTTCCATCATACTCCGTAGAGTGAACCGGCTTTTCTTCTTCTTTTTCTTGGGTCCCTAAAGCTATTTTATTTTTTTTTTTAATTTTTTTCTATACTTTCTACTCAATTTTTCTGCTCTCCAAAGCTTATTCTCGGACCCCCTATTTATAGATAAATTTTTCATAATTTTTTGGTAGGAAAAGGAGTCCTAAAACCCTTAGAAATCATATTAATCTTCTTAGGAATATTTCTGGCCATTGGATGGAGTTTGAACAGCTCAAATCTGATCAAAAATCATAGTTTTAATCCTTATCAGGGTCGGATCAAATGTCAGTCATTGGATCTGGGTTCTGATGAAGTTCTGACCATCGGATCATGCAAAAGAGTCCTATTCAATGTCAGAAATGATAACAGTCATTGGATCGCATGATGGATTACTTCTAGACTGTCGGATCGCGCAAAAGAATCCTATTCAAAGTCGGCAACGAGTCTGAATCGTCGGATCTGGGTCTGATTGAATCTCAACCATTGTATCGTGCCCAGATCTTTCTCTCACTATGAACCATGCCTGTGGACCACGTAACTATTCCTGTGGACCGCATCCTGGCTCTGTGGACCGACCGACTGGTCCACCGTGCATCGAAGGTAATATTTTTTTATTTTTAAAGGTATTTTAGCTCTATTTTTGCTCTGATTTTCACCTAAAAAATTGAAAAAAATAGGCATTAAATTTCTCAAAAATTTTTCTTCATTTTGGTGCTTAAATTTTTCAATTAAATTAACATCAAATTTTTTATAAATATATCTAATTTTATTTTTTTTTCAAAATCACTTATGTTTTAAGAAATTAGGGTTTTTAAGAAGATGTTAGCACCATAAATTACCAAAAATACCTTCAATAAATGTAAAAATATATCACTTATCATATTATGGCATGAGCCCAATTGGATTAAAGTGGACGCCCCAAATGGATAAGAACCAAAGAGTCCTGATAAACATGGACTCTTTGGCGCCACCTTGATTGAGCTTATCCAATGTTGGTGCCAATTTAGGAGAGAGGGTGGGGTTCTTATCTAATATGATCAAATGACATCACTCCACCAATCAAAATTTTTTCAAAATTTATTAGAATTTTTTGATTGGTTGAATGATGTGGCACTGCGCAGCATACAGGGTCTATATAAACCCTACTGCACCTAGGGTTTCATGGAAGAAATTATTTTATACACAAAACCAAATAGCTGCTACCTCCTCCCCTCTTCTCCACATCCTCCCTGCTCTCCTTCCTCCCCTCTTCACGTCCAAAGAGTTAGACATCCATCTGGCAAAGATCCAAGGCATGGTGACGCCTGGAACAGAAGGCTGCAGGACATCTTCGACAGGCTGCTGCTCCAACTTCAGAAGGAGTTCTGAAGTACTTTCAAATCAGATAAAGATTTGATTTTTGGAGTATAGATTCATGAGGATAAGTCATTCTAGATCCTACTTAAGTGGATACCAGTAGAGGCCAGGCGCTTACGTGGCTATATCAGAACCTCGGACTGTGCAGAGATCATCTACAGGGTAATCAGATTATCCTTGAGGTACTTCTTCTTTCATCATAGATTTAGATTTAATTTTAAATTTTAAATATCAGATAATAAAATTAGATCTAGAGAATTAGATCTAAAATATGTAGGATAAATTTTTTTAAAATTATTCCACCCCAGATTTGATGAAATCTGGAAGATCCTACAAGGAAAAGTGGTTTTCTCCCCTTCACAGAACACCCCGTACATATCTTAATGCCATGCCTGGGTATGAACCAAAATATGAGTTCATGTGTATAAGATTCCATGGTAGTTTCAGGTCCAAGGATCACTTGCACAACTTCCACTTAGAGAACTATCTTTGACATACAAATAAGACTTCCATAAGATGTTCTCTTTCTTCGAGTCAATTCAGTGAACTCATTTCCCAAATGAGAATCCATATCCTTGTATTAGTGTCTCATACAAGTGGCTAGTGAGATCTACCACCCTCTCCATTGAGCATACATAAGATGTGCCAATCTATCCAGAATATTGATCTCCGATTCAATGCTCCTACGATCAGAAATATTTAAGATTAGGATTTTAGGATTTTAGGTCTCACTAACATGACCCATTCATGTCTCCTAAAATTATTATCCTAATCTTTGGAGTTCATCATAATCTTAGACATAATAAGATGCAGCTAATATGATGAATCAATGCCTCAAATAATAATAAATATCATTTCATTAGTTGAAAAATTATAAAGAAAGTCTCATCGCAACACACTTGCGATTGGCTTATAGGGCACTTTTCTTTCAGTTTGATGTCACCA
Source organism: Elaeis guineensis (assembly GCF_000442705.2). Classification (NCBI taxonomy): domain Eukaryota; kingdom Viridiplantae; phylum Streptophyta; class Magnoliopsida; order Arecales; family Arecaceae; genus Elaeis; species Elaeis guineensis. Next base: position 42,815,354 of record NC_026004.2, on the reverse strand, counting down.
CGGTTCATGATCTCTCGCACCAGGTGATATTGGTACAGAATATGTTGCAGCATCTGATGCAGCGTTATATTCCACTTCACAAATAGAATCGGCCACAATATGTTGCTTGGAACTCTTCTAGCAAACAGCTCCTCCATTCAGAGTAAATATGTAGCCTAACATCCTTCTGCTATCATCACAATCTGACTGAAAACTGAAATCAGTATATCCCACAAGTTTTAGGTCAGTGTCTCCATAAATAAGCTATTGGTCTTTAGTATTTCTCAAATATTTAAGAATTGCTTTCACAATCTTTCAATGCTTTTCATCGAGATCAGACTGGTATCTACTCACTACCCCTAGTGAATAGACCACATCCAGCTTCGTATATGTCATAGCGTACATAATAGATCCCACTACTGAAGCATATGGTATTCTACTCATGTGCTCTCTCTCTTTAGGAGTTGTCGGATAATTTTTCTTGGAAAGAGTAATTCCATAGCCTATCGGAAGATAGCCTTTCTTGAAATTATTCATGTTGAACCACTTCAACAAGGTATCAATATATGTGGATTGGAATAGTCCAAGCAACTTTCTAGATCTATCCCTATAGATCTTCATCCCAAGGATGTAGGATGTTTCTCCCAAGTCCTTTAAGGAGAACTGTGATGATAGCTACAGCTTCAAACTTTGCAAAGTCGGAATGTTATTTTCTAGTAACAATATGTCATCCACATATAGCATAAGAAAAATGACTATAAAATCAGAAGCCTACTTGTAGACGCAAGGCTCTTCTCCGTTCCTAACGAAGCCATACATTTTGATCACCTTATCAAAATGTATATTCCAACTCTTAGATGCCTGCTTAAGTCCATAAATAGATCTTTTCAGCATGCACACTTTTGACTCATCTGTAGATGTGAACCCTTTAGGTTGTATTATATATACGTGTTCTTTCAGCTCCCCATTAAGGAAAGTGATTTTGACATCCATTTGTCAGATCTCATAATCTAAGTGTGTAGCAATAGCAAGCATAATTTGGATGGACTTAAGCATTGCCATAGGAGAGAACGTTTCATCATAGTCAATACCATAATGCTGATGGTCACCCTTGGCAACTGACAGGCTTTATAGATCTCCACCTTTCCATCTGCTTCTCTTTTTCTCTTGAAAATTTATTTACACCCTATGGATTTTATCTCTTCGGGCGGATCAACCAGTGTCCGTACACCATTAATCTCCATGGACTCAATCTCAGACTTCATGACCTCAAACCATTTCTGAGAGTCAGGCCTTTACATGGCCTCCATATAGGTGATTGGTCCTCATCGTTCTCATCAAGTTCGATGGGGTCACCATCTCGGATCAAAAAATCGTAGTATCTGTCTGACTGATGTGGTACTCTATTAGATCTCCTTAATGATGCCTTTACTGACTCTGGATTCGATTCATCTATCAAATTCTATTCTGTGTGTGTCGGTCCTCCCACCTCATGAACTTCATCAAGTTTAATTTTACAGGCATTAGCTCCTTCACCAAAAAACTTCTTTTCTAAAAAGACTATCCGACTGCTGACAAACACCTTTTGCTCTACAGTGAGGTAGAAGTAGTATCCTATAGTTTTCTTTGGGTATCCTACGAACAAGTATTTATCGAACTTCGATCCAAGCTTATCATCTTTAAATGCTTGACATATGCTGGGCACCCCAGACCCTAAGGTGTGAGAGTACCAGCTTACACTCAGTCCATATCTCATACGGAGTTTTATCGATAGACTTATTGAGTACTTTATTTAAAATGTAGTAGGCAATTTCTAGAGCATATCCCCAAAAGAAGATTGGCAGACTTGCAAAGCCCAACATGGATCGGACTATGTTTAGCAAAGTTTGATTCCTTCTCTCAGACACACCATTATGCTGTGGTGTTCCAGAAGGGGTCCACTATGAGAGAATCCCATTCTCTTCCAGATATGTCAAAAACTCACTGGTGAGGTATTCACTTTCTCTATCTGATCGAAGGATCTTAATACTCTTCTAGTTTTTTTCTCTACTTCAGTATGGAATCGTTTGAATATTTCAAATGATTCTGACTTATGCTTCACAAGATAGACATACTCATACCTCGATATGTCGTTTGTAAATATAATGAAATAGTAGTATCCTCCTCTGACACTTATGTTCATAGGCCCACATACATCAGTATGTATTAGACCCAAGACATCGCTGGCTCTTTCATTTTTTTCTTTAAAAGGTGACTTAGTCATTTTACCAAGTAAACAGGATTCACTGGTAGGCAATGATTCACAATCATCTATCTTAAGGACACATTTCATGATCAACCTATCAATCCTATTCTTGTTCACATGACCAAGCCTACAATGCCAAAGGTAGGATTCACTGATATTATCTAATTTAAGATGTTTGCTGACTGTGTATATAATACTAACAGATCATGATATTATGTATATGCCATGTTTCAATTGTCTATGCATAATTATAGTATCATTCATAATGATATCACAAAAATCATCTTTTATTATAAACTTGTAACCAAGTTGGACCAAAAGGCTTAGAGAGATGACATTCATAAAAAAAAAGGGACAATAAAGATAATCATTTAACATGATATTACTGGACTCGAAGACAAGCTGTACAGTTTTCAAGGCCAGAACTGGAACAAGACTTCCATCTCCAATATTAAGGAACCACTCGCCCTCTCGAAACTTCCTACTTTTCTGCAGTCCCTGCAACGAATTGCATATATTAATAAGACTTTTGGTATCCAATACCCAGGTAGTAGTATCACAAATAGAAAAATTATAAGGAGTTATCATATAAGTACTTTGTGAAGCAACCGCTTGCTTCTTTCTCTTATATTTAGGCCTGTTTGGGTCAAGAGTGGCAATATAAGTAGGATAATTTTTTTTTCAATGATCCAGCTTGTTACAGAAGAAGCACTCTGCCTGGCTCTTGTCAACTTTTGATGGTTTGCTCTTCTTGAGATTGGCGGTACGAAATTTCTGCATCTTTTTTTTCTTTTCTCTCCCAAAGGATCGATACCCTGCAGATGAACCTCCCACTAAATTCACTGGCTCCTTCTAGAGTGGATGATTCTTCTCAAAAAGCTATAGTAATCCTAGCAAACCATGGTAGTTTATCATAAGCTTCATCATTTTGTAATGACTAAGAAAGGATAGGTAGAATTTTGGTAGTGAATTGAGGATAGCATCCTTGCCTAACTATTCATGTAATAGAAAGCCAAGTTTGCTAAGACATTCAATCTACTCAATCAAGTACAATACATGATCGGTGACTGAAGTCTCCTCCCATATATGGGCATTGAACACTGCACAGGAGGTTTTGTGTCTCTCTGCATCCTCAGGGTTACCGAAGGACTCATTTAATATTTAAATGATCTCCTCTGGCTGTGCATCCTCAAACTTATGACTAAGTTTGTCGTTCATGGCTATCCTCATCATGCAATGTATGGTCGTATGGTCATTGAGCCACTTCATGTAAGTATCTCTCATGGCACGAAGAGCATTGGTTGCAGGTTCTTCAAGTGCCTGATTTGTAAGGATATACAAAATCCTCTCATGCTCCAAGATGATCTTCAACTTTCGATACCAGGTATCGAAGTTGGATCCAGTGAGCTTGTCGCTATCCAACAGCATACGGACGGATAGTGTATTAGCCATAACTGAAAGAAAAAATATTAGCCTATTAGTATATGAATTATTTTTAATCCTGAAGATATGGACTTTAGTCTAAAGATTCTCTTAGTATTTTTACGAATTGGTAGCCTCTACCTCCAACTCAAAAAATTACACTAATTCTCTAGCAGGTACTAGAATCTACACAGACTACATTTAGGCTTGAGTGTGGCTCGGCCAATCCTAGTGCATCCATTGATAGGTTCATAACCAATTGTTTCTCCAAATAACTTCTAGCAATGAGTTTTGCCCCAGGCATCCCTACGCAGGCATGTGGTGCCTCCATTGAAAATCTCGATTAGGTCCAACTATTAACATGGCTCATCAAGTGCATCCAACAAATAGATATCTAGGTTCGAGTGTGGCTCGGCCAATCAAGCATTGATCTGAAGGTACATTATTATGATGAATGATAATTTCAATATGTAATAGACACCATGCATTTGGCACCTCCAATGACTATTTAAAATATTGGACTCATTATCATCCACCTTAATGGGAGGCAATGATCAAGTTATCTCATAACTTTAACACTTTATAGACCTAATAATTTAGAAGATTTGATTTTATTGATCTAAGAATAAGAGAAGAAGTCGATCTGCAAGCTGCAAATCCTCCCACTGACTTCACCAAGTCATGTAAAGGATTAGACATAAGCTGGTCTAAAGACACCTAAATCAGTCACACTGATTCACTTTAATGGTATGGGTCTGCACGAATCAATTAGTGATCGAATCAAAATATAATCTATTATGTTGGTCAGCTAAGTGAGATCAGTGGGAGGGATATGCCCTTAACTCACTGTAGACGCATCTAGGTGAATATCTCCCAATTAAAAATCACTTGATCGAATCTGCCAAACTTACCTTAGATATCAAATGGTTAATTAGTTTTGATTTGGTTCACCAAAAGATTCAGGCTCAACTATGGAGCCATGACCATGGTCCATTTATTAGGGTCAAATACATGGACTTGATCAAACTACAACTATTGAGATTGATCTAGAGAAATACTGACCTGATCTAATTCAACACTTGATTAGATTTAATTAATTTCTCTATATAGTCTATATGTGCTTCTAACCCTAGGTCTAACCTATTAGGACCTAATTCATGCTAACCCTTTATCCATTATTTTTTATGGTGTCTTAATGATCTTCAATTCTCAAATCTAGATCATTTAAAATTTAATTCATAATTATGTATGTGAAATATGTGTTTTATTCTATAGAACTATTCTACAAGAATTTTAGATGAAGCATACTATATATTTCAATATATGAAAATAAATTTTCATAATATGTTTAACAATTAAACATATATAGGTATGATCTAAACTTCATACATACATCTCATATATTATGACAACCTTTAGATCTATATCATTTACATCATATATAACATGCAATTCAGATCTAAAATAATTTTATATCTGAATTTTATCCTATTGTAATGAATTATAAATTACTTTAGATCTAATCTAGACATATTTATGATCAAAATAATATATAAGAATCTGTTCACTTTTCTTCTTCATGAAATCAGATCACAATGACACCCCTACACGTCAAAAGAGAATCCATTGAATAGGCAAAAAAGAGATTAATCTCTTCAATCTCTTATGACTGGATGGTCTAGTGATCTCATTAATCTGAGTACTAGGCTACTAAGATCTAAAATTTAATTTTATATATAATTACATCAACATGTAATTCTTGACAAAACTATTTTATGTCATGAACATATCGTGATCTTATCAATTATATTCTTTATCTATTCTAATTAGATATAATATATCATATACATCATATCAAATCTGAAACATATCTTATATTGATTATAAAATATCAATTTTAGATTTGATATCATATAAAAAATTAATTAGATGCAAATATGAATGCATAAGGAATAAATTTTTGATGAAATCTATTTTCGTGCAGTACTAAATTTTGATAGGATTCAGATCTAAATATCCATCAAAATAGATCCAATAAAGATCTAAAATAAATCTCACTTTATAAAAAAAAATAATATTAAAATTTTATTAAAATAAATTTAAAATAAATTTTAATGCACATTATTATTCTATCAGAAATTCAACAACAGTAGAATTCTGTTATAACAGACTTATAACAACTTCAATCAATCATTGATTAGGCACCTCATATCTGATCAAAATCAGATCAAAAATTTTATATAAATAGAATTAAATTAATTTACATATTTTATAAAAAATCTCAATAATATCTCATATAATTATTTTCAAAAAAATTTATTATGCATACATATATTTCAGACCTACTCTGATACCAATAAAAGGAAAAAAACTATTTCTCCTCTGATTGCCCAGGTTGCATCTAAAAATTTTTTTATTCATCTACATAATTAAAGATCAAATTCTTACCTGATTAGTAGTAAAACTAGAGATCAAATCTCAATTTATCTGGATTAAATATTCATAGAGGTCTAGATATATAGACCCTCTACTTCGCATGCACACCAGACGCCGTAGGAAAGCAGGACAAACTCCAATCCAATTGCCTTCACAAGCCAATCAAATAAGGAAGAAGATGTGCTAGTGTGACACCTCACACCAATAGATGGGATGTCCAAGAAGGATCCACATCCAAGAAGAGGAGGCGACAATAAAGGGAGAGATGTAGGAGAAGATTGAGGACCTCTCTCTTCACATGCCTCTCTCTCTCTTTCTCTCTTCTCTCAATCTGATTTATTTTCTATGCATCCATAGGTAGAGACCCTCTCTATTTATAGATGATTCTCATAACCCAATGAGAATAGGACTCTTAACTCAAATCTGATTTGAATTGGTCCAATACTCATGAAAGAAGGATTCCTACATGAGATAGAATTGCCATAACATATGACATTCAACTAGCACCCACTCCCTTACCCACATAGGATGCCCCAAACCAGATCTATATCAGGTGTTGGTTAGCCCACATAGGAGGGTATTTCTAGTGCAAGTAGGAATACTCATATCTCATCCAAAACAGATCCAATTTGAATCCAATTCGAAGCTGGTTCGCAATAATTTTGTAAGACTGTCAATCTCAAACTCTTTAGGACTTTTATATCAAGTCTAACTTAAATTTTAGATTCAATTTAAGAATAATTAATTTAGATCTGATCTAAAATTAATTAGTACTTAAATTCAATCTTTCATATGCTTTATGGATCATAGATCAGAAACTGTTCATCTTCAAAATTGAACCTGAACCTCATGTGTAGTGCTAGCTAGACATAGTCAACTCTTTAATTCTGTTTGACCCATAACTTAATTCTCAATCAAGCTAGCTTATATGTTCAATCAAGTCAAATACTTTTAAATTAGATATATAAATATAGACCAATTCTTTCTTACTTTGTTTGACTTGTGTGCGTGACTTCATAGGTTCAAACACTAAGCCGGTAGCACAGGAACCAATTCCTTCACTAATCGAGATACTATCTAGTAATGGTTCTCGATATCCAAATAGGTTAGATTATTGTAAAAAAATATTTCAAAATCTATATACATGGTTACCGCATAATTCATCCTTTTGACTCTGAATGCTCTAGGATGGTCTCAGGTTAACTGTCAACTGAGATTGCTTCATTCGGATTGTATTTCAACCTTTCAAATCCATCTCATGGATTATCCTGATCAAGGCTTTGCTAAATTGAAATACAACGATACATCAACCTCAATAATTTGAAGGGGTCAATCCCATCTTGATCCATACACAGACTTCGCAAGTACTTGACTATACCCAGTAGCCTTCCATGACTGTATTAAAAATTCAGATAATCTGGCACCAAAGCACAATGAGTTGCTTGCAAGTCATTATAGTATTCTCAGGTCTGAAGGACACTTATACCCATATGTTTCGTGAGCAACTCTTGACAGTAGAATGTTCAGTAGGTGAGTCACTTGTTCAGTGACGATGTATCCCTATATCTCACCTATATACCATACCAGTGTCACCACACTCCTTGGTGAAGAGGACAACCAATCCATATGGCACACAATGACCTCCACTTAATATATGTCATCATCCTGTAATGACATATCATTTGATCACAAATATGTTTAAGAACTATACGATAAATCTTTTCTTTATCGCACACTAGCATAGTTCTAAGGACTTCATCACAATACAAGAGTTCAAGAAAGATGTTACTTTATAATAAAAAAATATCAGAATAATTTTTATTCAATAATCAATAATTCATATACAAGGATGAACTCAATCGTCATACGATTAATTTTAGAATATAATTTCCAACATTCTATTCCTTATGCTTCAGCTGTAGGATAAATAATGTATGCTATGCTATGTATCAGGCCTGATGTGGCTTATGTCTTGGGTATTGTAGGTAGATTTCAGATAGATCTCAAGGAAGATCATTGAAAAGCTGTAAAAAATATACTCAAGTATTTGAGAAGGATTAGAGATATTTTTCTCACATATGGTGGATCTGATTTAAAACTGAAAGATTATACTGACTCTAATTTTCAATCTGATCCGGATGATAGTAAATCCATATCTGGATATATGTTCACCCTATATAGTGAAGCAGTAAGTTGGAAGAGTTCTAGTGAGGCTGCTGAGGAGGCCATCTGAATGAAGAAGTTCATCTTAGAATTGGGTGTGGTTTTAAAAATTGAATAATCAGTGCCCCTATATTATGACAATACTGGGGTAGTTGCTCAAGTCGAGGAACCGAGATTTCATCATAAATTCAAGCACATCCTAAGATGGTTCCACCTCGTTCAAGAGATAGTTGAAAGATATGATATGATCGTGGAGCGAGCTGATATCAAGAATAATATAAAGGATCCATTCACTAAGGCCTTGTCATTGCAGCAATTTGACCGTCACCTAGATTGCATGGGCATCAAGTATAGAGGCAATTGGCTTTAGTGCAAGTGAAAGATTGAAAGAACAATGCCCTATAAGTCCATCATATATGGGATGTGATGAAATATTTTTCTGTAATTTATCTTCCAAACACATGTAATTGATATCGTTATTTAATAAAATAGACTTTTCGATTCATTATATGCAACATCTTATTATTATTTTTAAGATTACAATGAACCTCATAGGTTTGGACAATAATTTTAGAGCTGTGATGAGATCATATCAGTGAGATCTAAATTTTTGATAGCCATAATCTAAAATATTTCTAGTCATTGGCTCATTGAGTTATGGATTAATAATATCGGTAAGAATGGCACGTCCTATGTATGCTCAGTGATGAAGGTGGTTGATCTCATAACCTCTTGTGTGGTGACACTAATACAATGATGTAGATACTCATTAGAGAATAAGTTCACTAAATAGACCTACAAGAAAATATCTGATAGAGTCTTATTTATATGTCAGTTGATTATTCTCTAGTGGGAGTTGTGTAAGTGATCCTTTGACCTGAGATCATCATGATACCTTGTGTACGTGAATTTATATTTTGGTTCACTTTCTAACATGATTATTTAATCCTTGTATGGGTTGTTTTGGATATGGTAAAGTATGCATGGAGGTTGTGAGTGATTAATAAGAGATCAGTCACTTCTAATAAGAGAAGTGAACATCCTATGTAATCTCATAGGTTGATGATTCTGGAAGTCTTTGACCAAAGCAGGATGATAATTAAAAAAAAAAATTTAATATATCATCAATTGAATCATTATCTTCTGATTGAGATATATTTAGATAAGCAATTGAGCTTGACATGCTTTCATACCCATAGCTCCTCTGGGATGTTGTTTGACTGAAAGATTAAATTATACAGTAACTTGACATTGATGGGTATTTTGATAATTTTTATCAAATTTTATTTCTTCTGGATAGTCATGATACATTGCTAGATGTCAATCTTAACTTATAAACTTATCAAAATTAAAAAAAATTAATTCAAAAATTAATTAGAAAGAGTCCTAGTTAATTGAAACTCTTGAGCTGACCTAATCTGATCGGATTAGAGTTAGATCAAGAGTCTGTGTCCACTGCTAGCTAGATTTGAAATCAAATGGGTTACATACTTTAGAATTTAGTCTTGATTTAATTTATTTAAGATTTAATATAAATCTTAGGGGTTAATTTCATATGCTAGCATATTGTGTTAACCCAAGTTTCTAGTTAGGTTAAGTTCAAAGTGTTTGAGCTAAACCGAACCTGTTGCCTTTGACATGATTGGATTAGATCTATTTTAGTTGGACTCCTATCTAACTTAGAAAAGTTTCAAGTGTGGAGGGAGACCTCCACGCCACTTTGGTTTCATGTCAAAAATTAATTGCCACCACCTCTCTTTAGCATTGAGAAGAGGAAGAGTCTTTCTTCTTTAAGACTCTTAACCACTTCTTAAATTTCCATCGATTTCTTAAATGTCACACACCAGAAACAATTATGAAAATTATGGGGCATAGAAGAGAAAGAGTCCTTTTATGTGAAGCCTCTTCTGTACCACTTAATTCATTGGAAAATTTATTTCTCTATGTGAGAGAAGTAGAGCGCCAAGAGTTGGTGCCCCTTGGGTCTCTTGACACCTCTTAGTTCATTATTTATATGGGGCACCTCTTATAGGATAAGGACTGAACTTTGATGAAAAATCAAAGGCCTTGGCATGTGATAAGAGAGAAAAAAATCTAGAAAAAATCTAAGAAAAAGATAAGAAAAAATTGAGTGGAAAAAATAGAAAGAAGGGAGATGAGAAAAATATCAAGTGTGGTGTGCTTGTCCTAGAATTTGATTTTTTCATATGTTGGAGCATAAAATCAAATTCTATGTTGTGAGACTTCTAGAGAAAATTCTCTTGGTATGATTCTAATGGTGAAATTGAAGATAATAGAGTATTGGTGCGATCGTTCTTTGAGTTTGAACCCGACGGTATTCTTGTGAAGAAAGGCTATAGTGGTGCACCGATTGGGAAGGACCTTGAACATTTTCTATGTGGATCACCATTGGAGGACTTCTTTTTTATAATTTTATGGAGATAACCTTCTTACCATACTACTCATCTAAGAAAGTATAAGTTTCTATCTTTTTGCAAGCTTGAATTTTATTTTGTTCGACATCTACAAGGTGATTCTAGGATTTGGATTACGGTTCGACAGTTTTAATTATTAAAACTTTCGATTTGCATGTTTAAAAATTTTTAAAATTCATATTTCACTGCATGATCAAAATCCAACAAACTCCGCAGACAACATGACAAACCCACTGATAATGTAATTAAGCCAGCCAAAGATGGAAGTCCATCTTGAGAAGATGGGACTTAGATTAGTGGCCAATTGACTTTAGTTCAAGTCGAAAATTGTTGGATGTATGTCCTAGAAGTCAATATAGCTGACATATTATAATAACTCTAAGATATAATTATGTACTTGAAATATTGATTTGATCAATAGAAGGGTAAGTTTTACTTTCATTCAAGTGTGATGTGTCCTTGAATTGTTCATAGAATTAATACTTTAATACATATTCTCAAAGAGTTAAAAATTAGAGGTATATATAAAATTTCTAAATTACTTCTGATTATAGTATTATCATAGGAATGGTGATCGATCTAGATAGACCAATGTATAGATCGCTTCCTTTAGGATAGATGAGTCTCTGGTCTACATTATAGAAATACTGAGTGATAAGTCTGGATAGTTGTTAGAGAACAACTAGTACTGAGCATGACCGTACGAGAGATCACTTGGATTTCTACTAAATTATCAGTGATCGTCTCGATGCTGTAGTTGTGTGAATGATCTTTTGACATGCGATGGCATGGTTGCTCATAGTGTGATTGCTGGAGTTTGATCGACATATAAAATATGACTCATTTGTAGCAAAAACTCTGATATGACCTCCTCCATACCTAATCATAAACACCTTATGTGGAACCTGGATGTTACTCCAACAATCGACAAAGAAAAGAGAAGGATGCTAGGGTTTGGCATTGGAACCAGAGAGGAAGAGAAAATTAGGGAGAAAAGATCTTTATTCAGTCAATCACCTTATAAAACCCTAATTCAACTTATATATATTTATACACAGCTATTAGGCCTGACCAAAAATTTTCTTTGGCTCAACCCAATACGTGAAAGCACTCATCGAACTATGTCTCATCCATGTCTCACATGCTCTCACCCCTTCGACTTAATCCCAGTCCAAGCCCTTGAGTTGACCCCCTCAAGATCTCTCAAACAAGGCCTCAAGATCCTTAGGATCAAATCCAATCTTAGTCGAAACCAGAATTCACGCACCGTTCTGTTCTCAGTTTGAGCCGGCTCTGTCAGATCTCAAGCCGGCTCGACTGTCATGCCACCGTGCGTGCCAACGAAACCCACTCTGTATTCCATATCCTAGCCAGCTCTCTCAGGGTCTCAAGCCAGCTCAACCCAATCTGAGATGACTCCACCCAGATCCGAGTCGGCCCCTTTGCTATAGAAATAGACTTTCACCTTAGGATCTCTCCCATCCTAGCCCTAGGACTCATATCCGGTCTTAGCCTCCTAAAGCCGTTATCATGACTCCTCTCATGGCCTTCCAAGGCTTGGGAGCACCACACATTCACAACAATCTCCACCTTGGTGCCCAAGCCTTGGCAAACCCCACATAATTCACCTGCATGATTATGCTGTCTTGCTTGTCTCTTGGCACCCTTAGTGAACTGTTATCCTCCAGTACTCCATGCTCATGCATCCGACGTGTCCACATCCACTACCACCATAGTGGATCTCCTGTGCACCACGCTCTATGCATCAACCCTGCACCCTACGTGCCTCCACCACCAAGGAACTCGAAGCTTGCATCCTTCAAGATATCCTCCTCGATCCTGGTACTCCATAGCCTCCACCTGAATCCTAGACTCCCATAACTACCTATAGTCTTGCTGCATGTCTGACCTATAGTCGTCTGTATCCGACTGTGCCCTTATCGTGGCCCCACAACTGCCTGTCTCCCCAGCTGCATCCGTGTCACAATCCATGACTGCCTATCTTCATGGTCGTGCCTACATTGCAGCTCCACAGCCACCTCTCTCTGATCGTGCCTTCGTACAGCCCTATGCCACCACCTGATCCCGACTGCATCCATCCCACAGTCCGCAACTATCTACTCTCCACCTACCTCAGTGTCGTGCCTCCAATCCATAGCTGTCTGTCTCCCAGTTGTCTCTGAGCCATCTTTGTGGTTTGTAGGTGCCAGTCTCCCAACTGCCTCTATGCCACTCCATGTAGCCACCTATGTCCCGGGTTTGCTGGCTGCATCCATGCTAGGACTCTACAATCGCCTGTCTCCAATCATGTCTCCATTCGCATCCTATAGCTGTCTATGTTCCAGCTGCACTTTGACCTTTGTCGTTGCTCTTTCGAATCTTTCGCACTCCACAGACCTCTCTGAAGCCATCTCGGACCCTCCACACTCTGCAAGATCCTCCAAAACTATCAAGAGATCATCCATCCTTTCACTTTCAGTGATTGTCCCGATTGAGTCCTTCTCTTCTCCTCCTTTCTTCTGCAATGGACAATCCTTCTTGAATTGTCCAATCTTGTGGCACTTATAACACTTCAGAATCTTCTCCGATCTATCCTTGGATTTCCCTCTATTCTCAGGCCTTCCTCACCTCTCATAAACAGCAAATGCCTCCGAAGTATAGTCTACCTTACAGATCTTCTCCCACTACACATTCAACCTCAGGGCACCCACAACCTCCTCACACTCCAAGGACTCCTTGTCGTATATTAAGGTTGTGATCAGACCGATGTATGCCAATGGGAGGGAGCACAGTAGCAACAACACCCAATCTTCTTCCTTGATCTTCACATCTATATTCAACAAATCAGAACATACCTGATTAAACCTCTGGATATGACAAACCAGATCTCCTCCTTCAGACATCCGTAAGCTGTATAACTGCTTCATCAGTCAGAGTTTATTTGTCATGTTTTTTCCCATATACCTCTTCTCTAGCTTCTCCCAAAGACCTCTCACCATGGTCTCCTTGCTGACCTCTGGTAACACCTGATCTGTCAAGCAAATCCTGATCGTGCTGAAGGCAATCTCCTCAAGTTCCTCCCAATCCTCAGCAGAGATCTTTTTCGGTCTTTCTTGTACTAAGACCTTATAGATCCGCTGCTGCACCAATAAATCCTTCACCCGCTGCTACCACAAGGTGAAGTTTTTTTTGCCATTGAACTTCTCGAACTCTATCTTAAACCCACTTAAAGCCATCACACCCTTTAAGCAACCAGCCAGTCCTAAATCCTTCTACAATACCATGCCTCACAACCCCAAAACCAGATCAAATCTGAAAAAGATATCCTCCACCTTCCTCCAACCCTTCCTTGTGTCTAAATGCCTCCACCTTACTAGGAGATCACTATAATCAAGGATCTAACAGGAAAAAATTAGGAAAACTTGGGCACTAGAGAAATTTGGGTTGAAAATTGATTTCGACATCTTCTTCTTTTCTTCATGTAATCGAGCTCTGATATCAATTGTAGCAGAAACTCCGGTATGACCTTCTCCATATCTGATTGTAAACACCTTGCATGGAATCTGGATATTACTCAAGCAATTGACAAAGAATAGAGAACGATGTTAGGGTTTCCGTTGGAACTAGAGAAAAAGAGAAAGTTTGGAAGAAAAGATTGTTATTCCAATCACCTTATAAAACCTTAATTCATCCTATGTATATTTATACACAGCCATTAGGCCTAACCAAAAACATCCCTTGGCTCAACCCAATACATGAAAGCACTTATCGAACTATGTCTTATCCATGTCTCATATATTCTCACCCCTTGGACTTAATCCCAATCCAAGCCTTTGGGTTAACTCCCTTAAGACCTCCCAAACAAGGCTTCAAGACCCCTAGGTTCAAATCCAATCCTAGCCAAAATCAAAATCCATGCATCGTTCTATTCCCAATTTGAGCCGACCTGGTCAGATCTCGAGCTGGCTAGACTATCGTGCCATCACACATGCTAGCAAAAACTGCTCTTTGTTCCATATCCGAGCTAGCTCTCTCTGTTCCATATCAGACCTTCACCCTAGGTCCTCTCCCATCCTAACCCTAGGACTCATATCTGGTCCTAGCCTCGCGGAGCCATCACCATGACTCCTCTCATGGCCTCCCAAGGCTTGGGAGCATCATACATTTATAATATCATTGAGTCCTTATAGTGGATGTTGGCAACAGTTAGTCCACTACAGAAGTAGGGTGCGCATCTAGTGTTGGAATTCGAGGTTTGGTGCATGCATAAGTATTTTAAAAATTTTATTTTCTAAACATCGTAGTAAAGAATAAGATTAAAATATTTTTAATCTAAATTATGCATGCATGAAAATATAAAACTACATGGATCTATTTCATATGCTGAATTAAGATTATGATCAAATCACATACCTGTTTCGCAATTCTTTTTTTTGAATCTAGATTTGGAAAAAAAGAGATTCTCTCTTAGCAGCACAAACATCAGATCTTTATGATTATCCACTTGAGATCAGCCTGGAACAGTCTTTTTTAATCTAAATTTTGATTCTCCAAAATTCAGCTTGCTGAATCTGAACGAAGCCTGATTCATGATCAATGCTTGATCTTTCTCCTTGATTTTCTTCTTCTCCTCTTCTCTAGAGTTTCTCCTGACTTTGTGCTACTACAAAATACCAGCAACCAAAAAATTATGGGATGCCCAACACCTTGGGCGTGGAACTCCTTGGGACTTGCATCCCAAGGGATGGGCATGTAGAACGCCCAAGAGAAGAGAAAGGAAGAGGAAGAGAGGGCATTGGGAGAGCCTTTGGGCATGAGGGGGTGCTGGTTTTGATGCTCTAGAGATCTTAGGAGATGTCCCTTTAAATAGGCACAAGAATTGAATCATATTCAATTACATAATATAAGTCCTACTTGCATTGAATTTCCTATTAACTTAAGTTATCCAACTTATTTTAGGAGATCCTTTAGGCGCCAACAATTAGGGCTCTTACATCCATAACTAGACACCCCAAAACACACCCAAGAGATGCCCCATAAGAGAACTAAAAGTCCTCTAATCAATGCACACACCAACTTGATCAAATCAAGGCGGCATCCAAAAATAACTATCAAAAAAATTAATTAAGGACTTGCACCCTTAATTTACATGATCCATAACCTTAGACACCCAACAGTTGGAGTCTCATGAATCTTATTCATGCAGGTTATAAGTAGATAATTAAGTTAGAATTATCTTATCAAATAAGTAATCTCAAAAAAAAGAGAAATTGGATCTAACTATGTGCTAGCAAGATTATCAAGAACCCAATGGATTTCTCTAAACTCAATTGACACTTCATAAGCTCAATTACTTATTTCAGACCTAATCCCTTTATTGTGTGACCCCATAGATTCAATTCTATCTGGTAGTGAGATATACAATGATCTCTATCATTATTTTATTAAAAAAAATTTTAATGGATCGAAATAATTTCACTCTAACTCAACAAGGATTATTGATCCAGAACGATCCTAGTGAACTCTCATAATCTATTAGTGACACCTAGCAGTATATAGTGACAATCCAGTAGAACTGAAATGAATCTCTAGGTGTAGTTAACATGTGATTCAGTCCCTCTATCGTGAGTCCCGACTAGATGGCAGGTTATGGATAAATCGTCAAACCTCAACATCAGTCATATGATAGATTCGATTAGCTCAAGTCCAGTTGTGACTTCTATGGAAACTTCTTTCCATCAATCACACTATTATGATCATAGATTCTTAGATTTAACCTTTCAAATCCTATAGGACTACTCTCTATCAAGGTCAATTGATTTTGTCTTGATGTACATCTCACTCTTACAATGGACCAACTGTCGCCAACACCACTACAATGGCTCATTGAGATCCATGCTTATGTGTCAGTCAAACTTCTACAGTCTCACTGTGAGCAGTAGTACCATCTCAAGTCAAATGATCAGTCACACAACTACAGCATCGAGACAATCATTGATGGTTGAATAGAAATTCAAGTGATCTCTCGTATGGTCACACTTAGTACTAGTTGTTCTCTAACAACCACCTGCACTTGTCACCTTGTATCTCTATAAAGTAGATCAAAAACTTATTTATCTCGAAGGATGCGATTTGTGCATCGTCTATCTGAATCTATCACCATCCTCATGATGATCTTATGATCGAGAGTATTTAAGAATTAAATACATGTGTCTAATTCTCAACACTTTGAGAATATGTATCGAAACTAATTTCATGGATGATTCAAAGACACATCATACTTGAATAAAAAATATATTTTTTTTTATTAATCATATCAATATATTAAGTACAAAATTATGTCCTAGTATTATTACAATGTGAACTTTCATTTTCGGTTGGCTCAACTACTTAGTCAATGAGTTCACCATATTGTCTGCAGAGCCTACTCTTTGCACCTCGACATGTTTCTTTTTGAGATAGTTATGTATGATATGAAAATACCACTCGATGTGCTTAGACTTTTGATGAGATCTCGACTCCTTAGCAAGTGCTATAGCTCTATTATTGTCGCAGTACAGTGGTATAGCATCCGATGTCATAACCCTAAGTTTTGCAATGAACTTTTTGAACCAGAAGCTTTTCTTTGCAGCATTCGAAGCAGTGACATACTCAGCCTCCTTGGTTAAATCCTCTATGATGGGTTGCTTGGAACTCTTCCAACTAACTGCACTATCATTGCAAACGAATATGTACCCTGACGTAGACTTTCTATCATCAAGATCAGACATGAAGTCTGAGTCAGTATAGCCCTCGACTCGTAACTCAGAATCACCTCCAAAGACTAAGAATAAATCTTTAGTCTTTCTTAAGTACTTAAGGATGTTCTTTACAGCTATCTAGTGCTCCTTATTTGGATTCAACTGATACCTACTCGTGATACTCACGGCAAGAATAATATCAAGTCGAGTACATAGCATGGCATACATGAGGCTTCCTATCACTGAGGCATAAGGAATCCTACTCATGTGCTGTATCTCCTTAGATGTGGTTGGACACATCGTCTTGGAGAGACTAATACCATTCCTAAAAGGTAAGAGACCTCTCTTAGAGATTTTCATGCTGAATCTCTTCAGCACCTTCTCTATGTACAGCTTTTACGATAGGCCAAGCATCCATTTAGGTCTATCCCTATAGACCTTTATTCTGAGAATATAGGATGCTTTTCCTAGATCTTTCATGAAGAATTTCTTAGACAACCTTCTTTTGACCATGGTCAGCATGAAAATATCATTTCCAATAAAGAGAATATCATCCACGTATAATACGAGGAAGGTGATCGCACTCCCACTAACTCTCTTATACACAAAAGATTCCTCTTCA
Source organism: Elaeis guineensis (assembly GCF_000442705.2). Lineage (NCBI taxonomy): Eukaryota > Viridiplantae > Streptophyta > Magnoliopsida > Arecales > Arecaceae > Elaeis > Elaeis guineensis. The sequence goes on along the minus strand of NC_026004.2, from coordinate 42,797,312 downwards.
TTTTTTATGAAATCAAATGATTTGATTGGCTCATCAAAATGATGGTTCCAACTTTGAGAAGCCTGTTTTAATTCGTATATGGATCTTTACAGCTTGCAGACTCTGTGATCACCATCATCGAACGTGAAACCCATAGGCTGCTCTATATAGATATCTTCCTCAAGGTATCCATTCAAAAAATTAGTTTTTACATCCATCTGCCAGATTTCATAATCATAGTAAGCCACAACAGCAAGCAAAGTATGGATGAATTTCGGTATGGCTATGGACGAGAAGATTTTTTGATAGTCAATACCCTCACGCTGACTATAACTTTTTGCCACAAGCCTAGCTTTATAGGTCTCTACCTTACCATTGGCACCTATCTTTCTTTTGTAGATCCATTTACATCCAATGGATATGATATCCTTAAGTAGATCCATTAAAATTCAGACTTGATTTGAGTGCATCGAGTTAACTTTTGACTTCATAGCATCTAACAATTTTTCAAAATTGATGTCAGACATCACCTCGTTAAAAGTATTAGGATCATCACAATGACTCCTATCTTCCATAAGAAATATTTTCTTTACATTCTCCATTAACATACCCATGTACCTTTCAGGAGGTCGGGAGATCTTGCTAGATCTACGAGGTGGTAGAGGAACATCAACTACTGGCTTATGGATTATGGGTTCCTAAGGATTTATAGCTCTAGACTCTTCAGAGACTTTGTCTTCGAGCTTCACTAACCTCCCATTACTGTCATCCTGGATAAACTATTTTTCTAGAAATATAGTATTTCAACTCACAATCACATTATGGTCATGTAAAAAGTAGAAGTAGTATCCCATAGATTCTTTTGGACATCTTATAAAGCATGCTATAATAGATCTATGCTCCAACTTATCCACTATTTATCTCTTGACATAGGTCGGATATCTCCAAGTCTTGAGATAACCCAGACTCAACTTCTTACCGAACCATATTATGTTCAAATCACATACTTGTTTCACAATCTTTTTCTTCGAATCTGGATATGGAAGAGAAGAGATTCTCTCTTAACTGTACAAGCATCTAACCTCTATGAGTATCTACTCAGGATTAGCCTGAAACAGTCCTCTTTAATCTAAATTTTGGTTCTCCAAAATTCAGCCTGCTGAATCTGAACGAAGCCTGGATCATGATCAATGCTTGGTCTTTCTCCTTGATCTTCTTCTTCTTCTCTTCTTTAGAATTTCTTTTTGCTTTATGCTGCTACAAAATACCAGCAACCAGCAAATTGTGAGATGCCCAACACCTTGGGCGAGGAACTCCTTGCGACTCGCATCCCAAGGGATGGGCATGTAGAACACCCAAGAGAAGAGAAAGGGACAGGAAGAGAGGGCATGGGGAGAGCCTTTGGGTGCTAGGGGCTGCTGGTTTTGATGCTCTAGGGACCTTAGGAGAGGTCCACTTAAATAGGCACAAGGATTGAATCCTATTCAATCACATAATACAAGTCCTACTTGCATTGGATTTCCTATTAACTTAAGTTATCCAACTTACTTTAGAAGACCCTTTAGGTGCCAACATTTGGGACCCTTGCACCTACAATTAGACACCCCAAAATACATCCAAGAGATGCCACATAAGAGAACTAAAAGCCCTCTAATCAATGGACATGCCTAACTTGATCAAATCAAGGTGACGTCCAAAAATAACTATCAAGGGAATTAAATAAGGACTTTTCACCCTTAATTTACATGATCCATAATTTTAGATACTCAACAATTGGAGTCTCATGAATCTTATTCATGTAGGTTATAAGAAGGTAATTAAGTTAGAATTATCTTATCAAATAAGTAATCCCAATGGAAAGAAAAATTGGATCCAACCATGTGCTAGCAAGATTATCATGAATCCAATGAGTTTCTCTAAACCCAATTGACACCTCATAAGCTCAATTACTTATTTCAGGCCTAATCCCTTTGTTGTGTGACTCCATAGGTTCAATTCTATCTTATAATGAGATATACAATGATCTCTATCATTGAAACTCTTTTCAATGGGTCAGAATAATTCCACTCTAACACAATAAAATTGTTTATTCAGAACAATCCTAGTGAGCTCTCACAATCCATCAATGACACCTAATAGTATATAGTGGCAATCTAGTAGAATTGAAATGAACCTCTAAGTGTAGTTAACATGTTATTCAGTCCCTTTATCGTGAGTCCCAACTAGATGGCAGATCATGGATAAATCATCAAACCTCAACATCAGACATATGATAGATTCGATTAGCTCAAGTCCAGTTGTGACTTCTATGAAAACTCTTTTTCATCAATCACACTACTATGGCCATAGATTCTTGGACTTAGCCTTTCAAATTTTATAGGACTACTCCTCTCTATCAAAATCGATAGATCTTGTCTTGATGCATATCTTACTCTTATAGTGGATCAACTGTCGTCAACATCTACTATAAGGGTTCATTGAGACCCATGCTTATGTGTCAGTCAAACTTCAGTAGTCTCACTACGAGTAGTAGTACCATCTCAAGCCAAAGGACCAATCACACAACTACAGCATCAAGACAATCACTGATGATTGAATAGAAATTCAAGTGATCTCTCATATGGTCACGCTTAGTACTAGTTGTTCTCTAACAATCATCCACACTAGTCATCCTGTGTCTCTACACAGTAGATCAAAAACTCAACTATCCCGATGGAAGCGATTTGTGCACCAATCTATCCGGATCTATCACTGTCCTCATGATGATTCTATGATTGAAAGTATTTAGAAATTAAATATATGTCTCTAATTTTCAACACTTTGAGAATATGTATCGAAACTAATTTCATGGATGATTCAAGGACACATCACACTTGAACGAAAAAGAAATTATCCTTTTATTGATCATATCAATATATCAAGTATAAAATTATGTCCTACAATCATTACAATGTGTCAGCCATATTGACTTCTTTCTCATGCCTTAAGTGGATAAGGATAGGTTGGTTGGCATTTGAATTCAAATTCGATTTGAATTCAAGTGAGCAACCACCTAGCTTTATCCTCTCACATGGTGAAAATGCTGAAAAGATGCGGTCTTGCACCATTTTAAAATGAGAGAGAAGATGGGGCATGCACATATCTGATCTGAGAGAGAAAGGGTAGCATGAGCAAGGCCTTCTGCATGAGAAAAGAAAAGAAAAGAAGGAAATAGAAAGGGCACAGGGTTTTTCTGAGAATACCCTAGGATTTCTGCCTAGGGTTCGGGAAGTGAGAAGGTGAGCTACGAGTGTCGTGAGTCTACCAAACTTTAGGGAGAACTTCATCAACCTCTCTACTATCTTTGCTAATGATCTGGAGCATCCAAAAAATCAGCAGACACCGATCAAAGGAGTTCGATCAGCATCAACCGTCGAAAGGGTTCTGCAATGAGCTAGCATTCGTGAGGAGCCGATCAGACCGGAAGCTTCATGTGGATGATCCATGGAGGTCAGATATATTATGTAGCTGCATTGCAATGATCAGACCTTCCTGACGGTGATCAGACTGCAGCGATCAACTACCTACACGAAGGTAATATGTTCTGAACACATAACAGTAAAATGTTTACTGTAGAATTCAAAATTTTAAATTTAAATGTATGCTATATATATTATATTTAGATCTTTGTGTAGGGTTAATATATATAAATTAATTAGATTAATTAATAATTTTCACTGTAAAATTATAATTTTGAAAAAAAATTAAAATTACTGTTTTACCCCTGCACTCAAATCACCACAATTGGTATTAGAGCAGGTTCTAAAATATGATATACATTTGCATACATAGATTAAGTAATAATCTAAAAGTTTAAATTTGAAATTTATTTGAAATTTGAAATTTAAATTCAAAATTTAAAATTTAAAATTTGAAATTCAAAATTTTGAAATTTGAAATTTGTTTGAAATTTGAAATTCAAAATTTAAAATTTAAAATTTGAAATTTAAATTTTGAAATTGGTATATTTAGATATACTTGATCCAAGTAGCAAGTAGTCTAATTGGGTTGGTTGCCATGGTCGTCCGGTAATAGGAGAAAAGTAGGGTTTAAAGGCCCTCTCCTCCCATTCGATGGGGTTCTCCTATGGCGGTAGGGGTGCTGAGCGATTATATCCCATGCAGACAAAGCAGTGAAAGGACTTAATTGTAAAGGTTTAATTGTAAAATTTATCATGAATGTGTTAGATTAGATCTAAAGGAATATTCATGATTTATTTTGATTGAGTTATTTTCTGTTATGTAATTAACAATAGGATTGCTGTTTATGAAATGTGCTGATCCATTTGTGAAATGAGTCAACACATTTGGTGAACAAAAAATAAAATCTTTCAAATTTGAAAATTATTTTTGAAATGCCAAACCCTGACCCATCAGCCCAAATAATTAAAAGAATTAAGTATTGTCTAGTTGGTCTAGAATTGTGAATTAAGATCTAAGACAATTGCATAAACTTGTGGGTCAATGGGTTAGATGGATTAGGTCCATAATTGGGTTAGACCTAAGGTTAGCTTAAAGAAATGGACTAAATTAGAGTAATTGATCAAATCTAATCAAAAGTTGAATTAGATTAGGTCAAGGACACTCTAGACTCAACTCCAATAGTTGTAGTTGAATGGGTCCATGTCTTTAACTAGACCAAGATGGACTTAATTCATGTTTACGCAATAGAACCCTATATTGGAGCACGATCCTGGCTCCTCCCATGGACTTTGGGTGCAGCAGAACCAGCAACGAACAAATCTGGAGACTTCTGGACTCAATCGAAGGCCCTTGACGAAATCAGCCTGGTTGTTATCTTCTTTATCAGCCTTTCATTCCAGATGAAGAATGCCTCTAAGATCACCTCTAAAAAATCCAAAATCTGGTACCCAACCAGATCAGGCCTGGACCGAGGTCTTCCAATTTGTAGATCTAAAATTAGGGTATTTTAGATAGGAAAGAAGGTAGACAGAACCAGACCTTGTAGATCTATCCTGCTGTAGCCTTTCCTGTAGATCTGTTGATGGAGATCTGATCCGCACTTCAAACGACCTCAAATCAACTCCAGATCTGAGAGAAACTTGTACCAACCTCATAGAAAGAGATTTTAAGTCCTGGACCTGATGTTTCGGTGGCTGCAAGAGAGGGAGAGGCAATATGGTTGGTGGCACAAAGGGGGAGGGGCTCAAAACCCTAGCGCCTCCCCTGCTTTTCCTGCCTTCTATGGACCTGGCGGCAAGAAACCCTAGGGTTTCTTGCTCCTGGGGCATGGAGAATAGCTGAAGAGAGAGGGAGAAGAGAGAGAGAGACTTGGGAGAAAGGATTTTTGTATTCCTTGGCTTAATTAAACCTATACAGTGCGTGTATATATAAACACAGGGTCAAGTGACCCAAACCCAAAACTACCTTGACTAACTCTATGGGAGATTAAGTTAACCCAAGTCCATGTACACCCATGACTCGACCTAATCTCACCTATCCTGGGCCCAGACCTGGCCCATAAAGAGTTGGTCCCTTGAGGCCCACATAACCTAGACCTCAAGAACCCGAAAGGCCCACAGCCTTTCAACCTAGGGCCCAACTAGCCCTAGAGCCTCCATGAAGCCCTCATGAATGATGGACCTTGGCCTTAGCCTTGGTCCTCTGGGCCATGGGGACACCACCTGGATCACAACAATCTCCACCTTGGTGTCCCAAGGCCTCAACCAACTCTACTCTGTCCATCAGCCGAATCAACTCAACACATCTCTGAAAGCTATCCCGTGGAAGTACCTTCGTAAGTGCATCAGCTGGGTTCTCCTTGGTGTGTACCTTTACCAGCTCTACCTCACCATCATCTACAAGCTCCCTGATCTGATGATATCGAATATCGATGTGCTTTGTTCTTGCATGATAGACTGAGTTCTGTGCTAATAGAAGTGCACTCTGGCTGTCACAGTGCACTCTAATGGCCTCCTGAGTAAGGCCCATCTCCGTCAACAAATCCTTCAGTCAAATTGCCTCCTTAGCTGCTTCTGTCAGCCCGATGTATTCCGCCTCTATAGTGGATAGGGTCGTGATAGGCTGCAGACTCGATCTCCAAGAAATAGGACCTCCATACAGGCTAAAGATGAAGCCTGTCGTAGACCTCTGGGTATCCACATCTCCACTGAAGTCTGCATCTACATAATTGCCAATCAGCCCCTGAGCCTCCTTAGATATCTTAGAGTATCCCACTGCACCTCCTCACTGTTCGTAGCAGATGCCAACTCCAACTGAACCCGCCAGGTATCTGAATATCCACTTCAGAGCTCTCCAGTGCTCCCTGCCAGGCTATGCCATGAACCTGCTAACCTGACTCACTGCATGAGCGATGTCTGACCTACAACAGACCATCGCATACATCAAGCTCCCAACTCCTGAAGCATAAGGAACCGTCTCCATCTCCTGATCCTCCACCTCAGTCTGTGGCCCCATGGTCTTCGAGTGGTCTGAAGTGACCGACAAGTGGCAGCTCCACCGGCTTTGCTCCCTTTATCCTGAACTTCTCTAAGACCTTCTGTATGTAGCCCCCATGAGATAGATGTAGCACCCTCCGAGCTCGGTCTCTGAAAAGCTCCATGCCTAGGATCTTCCTTGCAAGGCCCAAATCCTTCATCTTAAACTCCCGAGATAAGGATGCCTTCAGATCCTGCACAACCTTCCTACTCTTGCATGCTATAAGCATGTCATCCACATACAAGAGTAGGAACACCCTAGAACCATCTTCAAGAGACTGAACATAAACACAGGGATCAAATTCGCACCTGAAAAGTCCAATGCTGTGCACATAAGAGTCGAACCACTTGTACCATTGCCTCGGCGACTGCTTCAGCCCCTACAGTGACTTCTGCAACAAACAAACCTTTCCCTCTGATCCTGGATCCCTGAAACTGGGTGGCTGCTCCATGTAAATCCTCTCCTCCAAATGACCATGGAGGAACGCCGTCTTGACATCTATCTGCTCCAGCTCTAAATCCTGAGCTGCTACAATGCTCAGCAACACTCTGATGGAAGTATGTCTGACGATGGGAGAGAAGACCTCACTGAAGTTGATGCCTTCCTTTTGGGAGTATCCCTTGGCCACTAACCTCGCCTTGAATCTGATACCTCCCTGCTCTGAAGGCCCTTCCTTGCGACTGTAGATCCATTTGTAGCCAATGGGCCTCTTCCCCTGTGGCAACTGCACCAATCGCCATGTCTGGTTCTGGTGGAGAGACTGTATCTCCTCGGACATCATCTGGACCCACCGCTCTCTATCCTGGCTCTCAATAGCCTCCTGATACGTATATGGGTCTCCATTCACTGTCACCAGGGTATATGACAGCATCTCCTCGAAGCCATATCGATCCGGTTGCCTGATGGTCCTCTTGGGCTTGTGTAGGGCAACACCGATATCAGTCCTCGATCCAGCTCGCTCCTGCTGGACCTCTCTGCCTCGATCATCCATCCGAGTCCTCTCCACCTTTGGAGACACCTTAGGTAGGTTCTCCACCTGAATGTCATGTCCTCCCGTAGTACCTGCAAGAGGCAAAATCAAAGAGGTAAGCTGTCTAGCAGTGTCCTGCTGGACCTCCTCCTGCTCCTGCTACTCCTCCATGCCTGCTCGCCTCCGTAGGACTAATGATGACCTTCTTTTCTAAGGGATCCCATAGCCTGTATCCCTTAACTCTTTGCGGATAGCCTAGAAACACCATCTTGCATGATCTGACGTCTAGCTTGCTCCACTCACCAGCTCCAATGTGCATATAGGCCGTGCACCCAAATACCCGTAGATGGCCCAACCCAACTGTCCTCCCAAACCACACCTCCTCTGAAAGCCTACCATCCAACCTGATGTGAGGTGATCGATTGACCAAGTAACCCGCTACGTCAACTGTGTCAACCCAGAATGCCTTTGGAAGCCCTGCTTGCAGCCTCATGCATCGTGCCTTTTTCAGAAGTGTTCTATTCATCCTCTCGGCCACCCCATTCTGCTATGGAGTCCCCTTAATTGAGAAGTGTCTCCTGATCCCACACTCCTCACAGTAGTCCTGGAACTCTCTGCTGGTGTACTTCCCATCATTGTCTGACCTCAGACACTTCACGCTCCTCCCCTGCTCCACCTCAGCTCTCCAGATCTTGAACTTGGTGAAGACCTCTGACTTCTCTCTCATGAAGTAAATCCAGAGTTTCCTTGAGAAATCATCAATCAGGGTCATGAAGTATCTGGCCCCATTCTTAGCTGAAACTGGGGCTGGTCCCCACACATTCGTATGTACTATCTCAAGAGGGGCTGCACTGCGGGTTGTACTGATGTTGAACTGAACTCTCCTCTGCTTTCCCATTTGGCAAGGCTCACAAATCTTTCCTGTAGCACTTTCCTCCAGATCATAGATGAGTCCTCTCCTGCTCAACTCCCTCAGCCCCTTGTCACCCATGTGGCCTAGGCGGTAGTGCCACATCCTGTAAGCCCCCTGCTGGTCTTGTGCTGCAGCAGCTGCATCAGACTCTCCGATCACCATAGATCCCTCCATGCGATAAAGGTTATTGTCCAACCTCCTGCCTCTCATCACTACCATAGCTCCATTGGAGATGTTCAGTACTCCGCTTCTAGCCCTACTGTTGAAGCTGTATCCACTGTGCTCTAAGTAGCCTAGTGACATCAGATTCTTTTCCAGCTCCGGGACGTGCTTTACATTTGTCAATATCCTCACAATCCCATCAAACATCCTCACCCTGACTGTCCCTATCCCAGCCACCTTGCAAGGATGATTGTCGCCTAGAGTCACTGATCCCTCATCTGTCTTGGTGTATGTCGCAAACCAAGACCTGTGTGGTGTGTAGTGATGTGAGCACGCAGAGTCTAGTGTCCACTCCTCTGTGTAATACCTGTGACCATCTGATACCACAAGTAGATCATCCTCTACCTGTTGCCTAGCAACTGCACTCACTGATTTTGAGCCACTTCTTTCTCCCTTCTTACTCTTCCATAGTGGACATTCTCGCTTGAAGTGCCCGAACTCGTTGCACTTGAAGCATTTCATCTCTTTGTTTCCCTTCCTAGACTTGGACCACCCCCTGAACTTGCTTCTGCCTCTACCTCTACCTGTCCTCTCTCCTACTGCCAAACCCTCCTGGGGAGCCCGATCTCTGGTCAACTTTTCCCTTTGCTCATTAGACATCAGCACCGAGACCATGTCCTCATATTCCAGAGTCTCCTTGCCGTAGAGCAGTGTAGTCACCAAAGAGTCATATGATCCTGGCAGCGAACACAAAAGCAACAGGGACTTGTCCTCATCCAGCTTCACCCCGATATTCATCAACTCCGTGCACAACTGGTTGAACCTCTGAATGTGGCCAATCACATCAGATCCCTCCTGCATCCGAAGACTATACAACCTCTTCTTCAGTATTAGCTTGTTGCACATATTCTTCCCCATATACATGGTGTGCAACTTTGACCAAAAGCCCTTCGGCGTCTTTTCTTCCAGCACCGAATACAATGCCACATCCGCCAAAAATTCTCTGATCATCGAGCATGCTTTCTTCTCCAACGATGCCCACTGTCTATCTGTCATTCCCTCAGGCTTCTCATCCAAAGCCTGATCCAGATCTGCTTGCACCAGAAGATCCTCCACCTGGATTTTCCACATGAAAAAATTTTCTTTGCCATCAAACTTCTCAAAATCAACCTTTATATTGCTTCCCATGACTAGATCCAAGCCAAACAAATAATATAAAATCAAGAAGTGTAGAATATACCTTGATGGTACCTTGCTGAAAATTTTTAGCACTTGGGATCTTCAACTTCTCACGCTTGGAACCGCTTCCTCACCAATGTGGCTCTAATACCAACTATTGGAGCATGATCTTGACTCCTCCCATGGGCCTTGAGTATAGCAAAACTAGCAACAAACAAATCTGGAGACTTCTGGACTCGATCGAAGGCCCTTGACGAAATGAGCCTGGTTGCTGTCTTCTTCATCAGCCTTTCGTTCCAGATGAAGAATGCCTCTAAGATTACCTCTAAAAAATCCAAGATCTGGTACCCAACCAGACCAGGCCTGGACTGAGGTCTTCCAATTTGTAGATCTTAAATTGGGATATTTTAGATAGGGAAGAAGGTAGATAGAACCAGACCATGCAGATCTATCCTGCTGCAGCCTTTCCTGTAGATCTGTTGATGGAGATCTCATCCGTACCTCAAATGACCTCAGATCAACTCTAGATCTGAGAAGAACTTGTACCAACCTCGTAGCAAGAGATTTAAAGTCCTGGACCTAATGTTTGGGTGGCTGCAAGAGAGGGAGAGGCAATATGGTTGGCGGCACAAAAGGGGAGGGGCTCAAAACCCTATGGACCTGGCGGAAAGAAACCCTAGGGTTTCTTGCTCCTGGGGCATGGAGAATAGCTGAAGAGAGAGGGAGAAGAGAGAGAGAGACTTAAGAGAAAGGGTTTTTGTATTTTTTGGCTTAATCAAACCTATACAGTGCATGTATATATAAACACAGGGTCAAGTGACCCAAACCCAAAACTCCCTTGACCAACTCTATGGGAGATTAGGTTAACCCAAGCTCATGTATAGCCATGACTCAACCTAATCTCACCTATCCTGGGTCCAGACCTAGCCCATAAAGAGTTGGTCCCTTGAGGCCCACATAACCTAGACCTCAAGAACCCGAAAGGCCCATAGCCTTTCAACCTAGGGCCCAACTAGCCCTAGAACCTCCATGAAGCCCTCATGAATGATGGACCTTGGCCTTAGCCTTGGTCCCCTGGGCCTTGGGGACACCACCTGGATCACAACACCCTATTTACTAAGTTGATCAAATTAAAACTAATGAACCGGTTGGTGTCTAAGGTAAGTTCGACAATCTGACCAGTGATTTTTAACTGGGAGCTACTCACATTGATTCGATCTCTGATGAGTTAATGGCATATCTCTTCCATTGATCTCACTTACCTGGCCAACCTGGTGAGTTAGATTTTGATTAGATCACTTGGTGATTAGGGCTCACCCATGTCATTAGGTAAATCAGTGTGACTGATTTAGGTGCTCCTAATACCGGCTTTAATTAAATCTTTTTTAATCTGACTTGGTGATGTAAGTGGGAGCATTGAAATTGACTGATTAATTTCTTCTCTTCTATCCTTTAATAAAATTTTCAAAAATTATTAAGTCCCTAAAAATGATTAAGTTATAGTGATAATTAAGTCATAACCTCCCATTAAGTGAGTGATAATGAGTCCATTAGTTTAATAATCACTGGAGGCCCAAAGGCCTGGTGCTTATTGACTAATGAAATTATCATTCATAATATGATCATTTGGTTGAGTCTTTCTGATGGTGGTCAGGTTGGCTGGCCAAAGTCGGGCCTGATCATTTATTGGTCAGATTCACCAAATCAAGTCATATTAATGGTTGGACCTAACTAGATCTTTTCAGTGGAGACCAAAGCCTACTGATTAGGTTCTGGGGCAAAATCAATTACTAAAAGTTGTTTAGAGAAACAACTGGTTATGAACCTACCCATAGATGCACATGGGTTGACCAGCCAAAGTTGAGCTCGTGTGTAGTCTGTGTGGATTCTAGTACCCACTAAGGAATTAAAGTAATTCCTCGAATTGGAGGTTGAGGCTACCAGTTTGTAAAAATACTGGGAGAAACTTTAGACTAAAGTCTAAGTCTTTAGTATTAATAATTTATGTACTAATAAAGATCTGATTTTTTTTTATGTAGCTATGGCCACTACCCTGTCGCTCCGATCATTATTAGATAATGACAAGCTCATGGGACCTAATTTCGATAGCTGGTATCAAAAATTGAAAATCATCCTTGAGCATGAGCAGATCCTTTATGTTGTAATGGATCCGGCACCTGAGGAGCCAGCCCCGAATGCTAGAGGGACGATCCGAGATACTTATCAGAAGTGGCTTAATGATCGCACCACCGTTCGGTGCATAATGCTGGTGGCAATGAATGATGAGTTCAGCCATAGGTTCGAGAATGCCCAGCCACAGGAGATGCTTCAAATGTTGAACGACTCCTTTGGCATGCCTGACGATGTTGAAAGGCACAAAACTAATTGTGCCATTTTCAATGCTCGGATGAGGGATGGGGTCTCAGTCACCGATCATGTACTGTACATGATCGAAATGATTGAGCACCTAAGTAAACTGGGCTTTTCCTTGCACGAGTAGCTCAGTAAGGATGTGATCCTTAATTCTTTGCCCAAGTCCTTCCTCCCCTTCCTTACTCATTTTTGGATGACAAAACCTGCAGTAAACTACCACGACTTGTTGGGGTTGCTGCAGAACTTTGAGAAGGACCACCAGCTCAATAAGGAGTCGGTGAATGTTGTGGGAGGGTCTTCTTCTGGTCGTTGACCCTTTAAGAAAGGGAAGAAAAACAAGAAGAAGAAGAATAAGAAGGTACAGCCGCATGCAGGGATGTCTGCACAGGGTCAGACCAAGAAGCACAAGCTTGACCAGAGCCAGGCGGAGTGCTTCTTTTGTAAGAAGCAGGGGCACTGGAAGAGGAACTGTCCTCTATACATTGCCTCCCTGGACCCGAACAGGCCGAAGAAGAAGCAAGGTAATTATATGATAACACCTTGCAACTTTTTTATTTATGATACTACTACCTGGGTATTAGATATCGAAAGCCCTTATCATATCTATAATTCAATGCAGGGTCTGTAGGTCAGTAGAAGATTTGATGAAGGCGAGAGGTTCCTGAACGTTGGAGATGGAAGCAAAGTTTCAGTTCTAGCTTTAGAAATCATGAACCTTATAATCAACTCTCGTAATGTAATTCTGAGTGAATGTCACTATTGTCCAAGTTTTTTATTAAATATTATTTCTGTAGGCCTTTTGACCATGTACAGTTATGATTTTTTAATAAAAGGAAATGTTTGCAATATCATTTTGAATGGTGTTACAATATTTGCTGGACAACTAAATAATGGAATTTACTTACTATCATAGTCTGTTAATATGGTTCAAACCTCTGATAAATGCCCTAGAATAGATAATATGTCAGAAGTCTACCTTTGGCACTGTAGGCTAGGTCATATCAATAAGAACAAGATAAACAAGTTGGCTCAAGAAGGAATTCTTGAAGTTGGTGATTGTGAATCACTTCCAACCTGTGAGTCCTGTCTTCTTAGAAAGATGACCAAATCACCTTTTACTGAAAAAGGTGAGTGAGCCAGTGAAACCATGGGTCTGATACATTCTGATGTATGTGGATCCATGAGCTCAAGTGCAAGAGGTGGATATTTCTACTTCATAACCTTCACAGATGACCTATCGAGGTATGGGTATGTCTATTTAATGATGCATAAGTCAGAGTCGTTTGAAATGTTTAAACTATTCTGAAATGAGATAGAAAAATAAACTGGGAAGTGTATTAAAACTCTTCGATCTGATCGAGGAGGTGAATATCTTTTCAATGAATTTCTGATATATCTTGAGAAAAATGGGATTCTCTCTCAGTGGACTCCTCTTGAAATACCACAGCATAATGGTGTGTCTGAAAGGAGGAATCGGATCTTGTTGGACATGGTTCGATCCATGATGGGGTTTGCTGGTTTGCCGATCTCCCTCTGGAGATATGCGCTTGAATCAGCTTGTTACCTTCTAAATAGGGTTCCAAGTAAGTCTGTAACCAAAATGCCTTATGAGATATGGATAGGACGTAAGCCAGTACTCTCGCACCTTAGGGTTTGGGGGTGTCCATCTTATGTTAAACGTTTAATTACGAACAAGCTTGGATCTAGGTCTGATAAGTGTTATTTCATAGGGTATCCAAAAGAGATCAAAAGATATTATTTCTACCTAGCTGATGAGCAAAAGGTGTTTGTCAGCCTTAAGGTAATCTTTTTGGAAAAGAAGTTTCTTGGTGAAGGGACTGTTGCCTCTAAGGTCAAACTTGAGAAAGTTTGACAGGTAAAAAAATCGACACAAGTTGCTGAACCTGAATCGGATTTGGTTAGATTAGATCCAGAGCCCATTGTTCCTGCACCCTTAAGGCGGTCTGGTAGAGTACCACATCAACCGGACAGATACTATGGTTTCTTGGTCCGGAATGGCGATCCTGTCGAACTTGATGAAAACGATGAGGATTCGATCACCTACATGGATGCAATGCAAAGACCTGACTCTGAGAAATGGCTAAAGCCATTGAAATCCAAAATGGAGTCCATGAAGGTCAACGATGTGTGGACATTGGTTGACCCACCCGAAAGAGTAAAACCCATAGGGTGTAAGTGGGTCTTCAAGAGGAAGAGAGGCATAGACGGAAAGGTGGAGACCTATAAAGCCCGTCTGGTTGCCAAGAGATATCATCAACATTATGGTATAGACTATGATGAGATATTTTCTCTTATGGCAATGCTTAAATCCATTCAGATTATGCTTACGATAGCTACCCATCTGGACTATAAAATTTGGTAGATGGATGTGAAGACAGCTTTCCCAAATGGAGAGCTGGATGAAGAGGTATATATGATACAACCTGAAGGGTTCACATCCACAGATGAGTCTAAGGTGTGCAGGCTACAGAGGTCCATTTATGGACTTAAGTAGGCATCCCGAAGTTGAAACATACATTTTGATAGGACGATCAAGACATATGGCTTCGTTAAGAACGTAGAAGTGCCCTGCATTTATAAGTGGGTTAATGGTCTAGTAGTGATATTTCTTGTATTGTATGTGGATGATATTCTCTTAATCGGGAATGATGTTCCTGCATTACAAGGAATAAAGATTTGGCTGTCATCACAGTTCTCCATGAAGGATCTGGGAGAAGCTTCCTACATCCTAGGGATGAGGATCTATAGGGATAGATCTAAAAGGTTGCTTGGCTTATCCCAGTCGGCATATATTGATACTATGCTGAAGAGGTTCAGCATAAAAAATTTCAAGAAAGGCTATCTACCGATAGGCCATAGAATTTCTCTCTCGAAGAGAGATTGTCTGACAACACCTCAAGAGAGAGAGCGTATGGGTAGAATTCCACATGCTTCGACAGTGGGATCTATCATGTTCGCCATGACATGTACATGACCAAATGTGGCATACTCACTAGGGGTAGTGAGTAGATACCAATCTGATCCAGGAAAAAATCACTGGAAGGTTGTTAAAACCATCCTGAATTATTTAAGAAATACTAAGGACCAGTGGCTTGTTTATGGTGAATCAGACTTGAGACTTATAGGGTTTATAGACTCCAGTTTCTAGTCTAATCACGATGACAGCAAGAGTGTGTCGAGATTTATTTTTACCCTTAATGGTGGGGCTGTCTGCTGGAAGAGTTCCAAGCAGCACATTGTGGTAGATTCAGTTTGCGAGGCAGAGTATGTCGCTGCATCAGATACTGCCAAAGAAGCGGTGTGGCTGAAAAAATTCATCACCGAGCTCGAAGTAGCACCCTCTCTTGTTGGTCCAGTTCTGCTCTATTGTAACAGCTCTGGAGCCATTGCTCAGGTGAAGGAACCTAAGGCACACCAGCAGACAAAACATATTCTGCACCGCTACCATCTTATCCGAAAAATCATGGATAGAGATGATATCGACCTTCAGAAGATCGACGGAAAGGAAAATCTGGCCTATCCATTCACTAAAGTCATTGTGGTGAAGGAGTTCGACGACTTCAAATCGAAGATTGGTATTAGATACTGCACCGATTGGCTTTAGGCCAAGTGGGAGATTGTTGGGAATAATGTTCCAAAGCCAATCGTTAGCCTATTGACAGTTGTGCTCCTTCTTGTATTAGTATATGAATTATAAATTAATAAAAGTTATTTTGGTATTTTTTATCACAAATTGTTTCATCTTCTAATGGAGTCCTATGTTATGGTGAAATCTTTAGGACTATTTAGACTCGACAAAGGAGGATTTATCGTTTAGTCCTTAAACCTGATCGTGATCAAATGATACGTTGTTACCAAGGACAACAACGTTTATCAAGCATAGGTCATTGTGTGCCATATAGGTTGGTTGTTTTCTTAACCAAGAAGTATGGAGACACTGGTATGGCATACAGGTGAGATGTAAGGGTACATCTGCACTGAACATGACCGACTCTGGAGCTTTTTCTGCTATCAAGATTTGCTCCGATGGGATATGGGTATAACTGTCCCTCCAACCTGAGACTACCACAGTGACTTGCAAGCAACTCATGCACTTAGGCACTGGACTATCTGAATTTCTAATTCAGTCACGGAAGGTTGCTGGGTGTAGTCAAGTACTTGACTTGTCGGTGCATGTGTCAAGATGGGATTGACCACTCCAGTTCAGGAGCTGTGTACAGTCGTGTTTCAATTTAGCAAAACCTTGACCAAGGTAGTCCTAGTGAGGAGTCACAAGACTATTTGAGTTGAGCATGATTCGGATGATCTGATCAGGGTTGACAGTTTAACCCTGAGTCATTCTATACACAGGGGTCAAAAGGGATGAATTATACAGTAACCATATTCGCGTAGGTTCTGAGTGTTGCGATTGTGACTATTCGACCTATCCAAATGTCAGGTACCATTGCTAGATGTTCACTTCGATTAGTACAGAAATTTATTTCTGTGCTATCGGCTTAGGTTCGAACCTGTGGGGTCACACAGATTAGAGGTTCTTATCTGATCTGATGGCTGGTGAAGAGTCCCACTGGATTGGGACCCTTCGACCAAGAGTCCTAATACTTAGGGACTCTGAGTCCTACATGTCTGGGATTTTGTGATTGAGAATCAGGATTCTCTGATCATGAGTTCCATATATTTTGGGTACCGGGGTCAAGAGTCCTATGGTTTGGGACTCTTCGATCAGGGTTTCATATCGATGGTCTTTGATGCTCGATTGCCTATTGGATTTGGACTCAGTATTTATGAGAGGTTTAATTAGTAATTTGATCATTAATTAACTCAATTTGATTGAGTAATTATTTTTGGATCAAGTTCAATTGAATTGGATTTAGTTGGGTTTGACCCGATTAGGTTAAGAGTTGACCTAATCGTCAAGGTGGTTTGATCCCTAATCTGATCAAGGGTTGGGCTTAATCAATTTTTGATTTGATAAGATTTTTATTGAGCCTAATTAAGCCTAATTGTGTTAGGTTTAATTTAGTCTAATTGTGCCTAACCTATTTTAATAAGGTTGGTTCAATTAGGTTGATTTAATATTTGAAACCACCTTGACTTATCTCCCTACGCCACCTCACCTCACCTGCGCCTATTTGAATTCACGAGAAATAAATTCTCATGAATTTTCTCCCATGCAGAAGCCTTCCCATGCCCTCCCTTGTGCGCCACTTGTGTGGATAATGATAAGGTTGGTTGGCCATTCAAATTCAAATAATGTTTGAATTTGAATGGGCAACTAATCCATGCGCCACCTTATCCTTTTATGTGCCCCATTCTCTACACAAGAAAAGGTTTCTCATGTAAATTCTCCATGCACAAAGAACCCACACCCCTTCTCTTCTCACACCTTGAGTGGATAAGGATTGGTTGGTTGGCATTTGAATTCAAATTTGATTTGAATTCAAGTGAGCAACCACCTAGCTTTATTCTCTCATGCGGTGAAAATGCTGAAAAGATGCAGTCTTGCACCATTTTAAAATGAGAGAGAAGGTGGGGCGTGCACATATTTGATCTGAGAGAGAATGGGTGGCGTGAGAAAGGCCTTCTGCATGAGAAAAGAAAAGAAAAGAAAGAAACAGAAAGGGTGCAGGGGTTTTTTTGAGAATACCCTAGGGTTTTTACCTAGGGTTCAGGAAGTGAGAAGGTGAGCTACGAGTGTCGTGAGTCCACCAAACTTTAGAGAGAGCTTCATCAACCTCTCTACTATCTCTGCTGATGATCCAGAGCATCCGAGGAATCGATAGACACCGATCGAAGGAGTTCGATCAGCATCAACCGTCAAAAGAGTTCTGCAACGAACTAGCATTCGTGAGGAGCCGATTAGACCAAGAGCTTCGTGTGGATGATCCACAAAAACCAGACATACTGTGTAGCTGTATTGCAATGATCAGACCTTCCCAACGGTGATCAGACTGCAGCGATCGACTACCTGCACAAAGGTAAGTGTTATGAACACATAACAGTAATACATTTACTGTAGAATTCAAAATTTTAAATTTAAATGCATGCTATATATATCATATTTAGATCCTTGTGTAGGGTTAATACATGTTAATTAATTAGATTAATTAATAATTTCTACTGTAAAATTATAATTTTAAAAAAAATTTAAAATTACCGTTTTACCTCTGCACTCAAATCACCACACTACCATCTAGTTGAGACTCATGATAAAGGGACTGAATCATATGTGAACTACACCTTGAGGTTCCTTTTTGATTCTGCTGGATTGCTACTACATACTGTTAGATGTCACTAGTAGATTGTGAGAGCTCACTAGGATTGTTTAGGATCAACAATCTTTGATGAGTCAGAGTGAAATTATTTTGATCCATGAAAAAAAGTTTCAATGATACTATAATAGAGATCATGGTATATCTCACTATCAGATAGAATTAAAGCTATGGAGTCATACAACAAAGAGATTAGACCTGAAATAAGTAATTGGGCTTATGAAGTCTCAATTAGATTTAGAGAAATCTTATTGGGTTCAGGATAACCTTGCTCGCACAAGGTTGAACCTAATTTTTTCTTTGTACTTGAATTACTTATTTGATAATATTTATTTAAGTTAATTATCTACTAATAATCTAAATAAATTAGATTTTTTGGATTTCAATTATTGGGTACCTAAGATTTTGGATCATATACATTAGGAGTTCAAATCCTTAAACATTTTCTTGATTATTTTGCATGGGATGCCACTTGATTTGATCAACTTGGGCATGCCCACCTAATAGATGGCATGTAACCAGCAAGGGACATCCTATAAGCCCTATGTGGCATGTGAGAGAGTGAGTCAAAGGGCACCAAGTGTTGGTGCCACATGGTTCTCTTAAGGGTGGTCAAAGATTGAGAGCTGCAAAGATTCCTAATGCAAGTAGGACTTGTATTAAGAGACTGTTTGATTTTGAATAGGATTCAAATCTTTTGCCTATTTAAAGGACCCTTCCCTAAGGGTCTTAGCATCAGATTTTTGGCAATCCTTATGCCTCCCATAAGCTCCCCACACCTCCCTCTCTTCTCTCTTTTGGTTCTGAAGTGAATTTTTAGTACAGGCGTAAAATGGTAATTTTAAAATTTTTCAAAATCACTATTTTATAGTGAAAATTATTAATTAATCTAATTAATTAACATGTATTTACCCTACACTAGGATCTAAATATGATATATAGCATGCATGCATTTAAATTTGAAATTTAAATTTGAACAGTAAATAATTTACTGTTATGTGTTCAGAACAAAATACCTTTATACGGATAGTCGATCGTCACAATCTGATCACCGTCGGAAGAGTTTGATCATCACAATATAGTCACACAGTGTGTCTGACCTCTACAAATCATCCACATGAAGCTCCTGATTTGATCGGCTCCTCACGAATGCTAGTTCGTGACTGCACCTTTTTGATGGTCGATGTTGATCGAACTTCTTTGATCGATGTTTGCTGACTCTTCAGATACTTTGGATCATCAGCAAAGGTGGTAGAGAGGTGGATGATGCTCTTGCTGAAGTTTGGTTGGCTCACGACACTCGTAGCTCACGTTCTCACTTCCCGAACCCTAAGCCAAAACCCTAGGGTACACAAGAAAACTCTGCGCCCACTTTTATTTCTTTTCGTTTCTTTTCTCTCGGAAGGTTTTGGACCTTCACCTCATGGAAAAAGCTTCCTCACACCCCCTTCTTTCTCTCAAAAAAATTTTACGCATGCCCCACAACCCTTTCTCTTTTAAAACAGTGCAAGATGTGTCTTATCCGCGTGAGAGGATAAAGATAAGTGGTTGCACACTTGAATTCAAATCGAATTTGAATTCAAATGCAAACCAACTCATCCCTATCCACTCTGGGCATGAGAAGAGAAGGGGCGTGGCTTCTTTGTGCATGGAAAGATTTCATGAAAAACTCTTTCTCGTGTATGATAAGTGGCGCACAAGATGGATAAGCAAGAAGGTGCAAGGGATAAGTTATCCATTCAAATTCAAACACCCTTTGAATTTGAATGGCTAACAAATCAAGTTTATCCAAAAATTGGTGCACAAGAGTGGGCATGAGATGCCTTCTGCATGGGAGAAAATTCATGAGAAGTTGCTTCTCGTGAATTCAAATGGGTGCTGAAGAAGTGAGGTGGCACAGGGAGAAAAGTCAAGGTGGTTTGAACCTAATTGAGCCAACCTAATTAAAATAGGTTAAGCACAATTAGACTAAATTAAATCCAACTTAATTAGGCTTAATTAGGCTCAATAAAATTTTAATCAAATCAGAAATTAACTAAGTCCAACCCTTGATCAAATCAGGGACTAAACCACTTTGATGATTAGGTCAACACTTAACCTAATCGGGTCAAACCCAACTGAATCCAATTCAATTGGACTTGATCCAAAAATAATTACTCAATCAAATTAAGTTAATTAATGATCAAATTATTAATTAAATCTTTCATAAATACTGAGTCCAAATCCGATGGGCAATCGGATATCAAAGTCCATTGATATGAAACCTTGATCGAAGAGTCCCAAACCAGTGGGACTCTTGACCCCGATACCCAAAATGTGTGGAACTCATGATCAAAGAATCTTGATTCTCGATCATAGAGTTTCAGACACGTAGGACTCATAGTCCATGAGCATTAGGACTCTTCATCAGCCATCAGATCAGATAGGATCCTCTAATGTGTGTGACCCCACAGGTTCGAACCTAAGCCGGTAGCACAGGAACCAATTCCTGTACTAATCGAAGTGACCATCTAGCAATAGTACCCGACATCTGAATAGGTCGAATAGTCACAATCGCAATATTCAGAACCTACATGAATATGGTTACTGTATAATTCATCCCTTTTGACCCCTGTGTATAGGATGACTCAGGGTTAAACTATCAACCCTGGTTAGATCATCTGAATCGTGCTCAAAATTCAAATAGTCTTGTGACTCCTCACTAGGACTACCCTAGTCAAGATTTTACTAAATTGAAATACGACTGTACACAGCTTTTGAACTGGAGTGGTCAATCCCATCTTGACACATGCACCGACAAGTCAAGTACTTGACTATACCCAGCATCCTTCCGTCACTAAATTAGAAATTCAGGTAGTCCAGTGCCTAAGTGCAGTGAGTTGCTTGCAAGTCATCATGGCGGTCTCAAATCGGAGGGATATTTATATCCATATCCCATCGGAGTAAATCTTGACAGCAGAAATAGCTCCGAAATCGATCACGTTTAGTGCAGATGTACCCTTATATCTCACTTGTATGCCATACCAGTGTCTCCACACTCCTTGGTTAAGAGGACAACCAACTCATATGGCACACAATGACCTATGCTTGATAAACATTGTTATCCTTGGTAACAACGTATCATTTGGTTGCGAACAGGTTTAAGGACTAAATGATAAATCCTTTTTTGTCGAGTCTAAATAGTCCTAAGGACTTCACCACAACACAAGAGTTCATTAGAAGATGAAACAATTTATGATGAAAAATATCAAAATAACTTTTATTTATTTATAATTCATATACTAATACAAAAGGAGCACAACCGTCAATAGGCTGACGATTGGCTTTGGGATACTATTCCCAACAATCTCCCACTAAAGTCAATCGGTGCAGTATCTAATACCCATCTTCGACTTGAAGTCGTCGAACTCCTTCACCGCAATGGCTTTGGTGAATGGGTCGGTCAAGTTCTTCTTTCCGTCGATCTTCTGAAGGTCGACGTCACCTCGATCCATGATTTTCTGGATGAGATGGTAGCGACGCAGAATATGCTTCGTTCGCTAGTGTGCCTTCGGTTCCTTCGCCTGAGCAATGGCTCCAAAGCTGTCACAGTAGAGCAAAACTGGACCAACAAGGGAGGGTGCTACTCCGAGCTCGGTGATGGATTTTCTCAGCCACACCACTTCTTTGACAGCATCTGATGCAGCGACCTACTCTGCCTCGTAAACTGAATCAGCCACAGTGTGCTGCTTAGAACTTTTCTAGCAGACAGCCCCACCATTAAGGGTAAAAATAAATCCTGACATACTCTTGCTGTCATCATGATCAGACTGAAAACTAGAGTCTGTAAACCCTATAAGTCTCAAGTCTGATTCACCATAAACAAGCCACTGGTCCTTAGTATTTCTTAAATACTTCAGGATGGTTTTAACAACCTTCCAGTGATCCTCCCCTGGATCAGATTGGTATCTACTCACTACCCCTAGTGAGTATGCCACATCTGGTCATGTACATGTCATGGCATATATGATAGATCCCACTACTGAGGCATATGAAATTCTACCCATATACTCTCTCTCTTGAGGTGTTGTCGGACAATCTCTCTTTGAGAGAGAAATTCTATGGCCTATCGGTAGATAGCCTTTCTTGGAATTCTCCATGCTGAACCTTTTCAGCATAGTATCAATGTACGTGGACTGGGATAAGTTAAGCAACCTTTTAGATCTATCCCTATAGATCCTCATCCCTAGGATGTAGGAAGCTTCTCCTAGATCCTTCATGGAGAATTGTGACGACAGCCAAATCTTTATTCCCTATAATGCAGGGACATCATTTTCGATTAAGAGAATGTCATCCACATACAATACAAGAAATATCACTACTGGACCATTAGCCCACTTATAAATGCAGGGCACTTCTACATTCTTAACGAAGTCATATGTCTTGATCGTCCTATCAAAATATATGTTCCAACTTCGGGATGCCTGCTTAAGTCCATAAATGGACCTCTGTAGCCTGCACACCTTAGACTCATCTATGGATGTGAACCCTTCAAGTTGTATCATATACACCTCTTCGTTCAGCTCTCCGTTTAGGAAAGCTGTCTTCACATCCATTTGTCAGATTTCATAGTCCAGATGGACAGCTATCGTAAGCATAATCCGAATGAATTTGAACATTGCCATAGGAGAAAATATCTCATCATAGTCTATACCATAACGTTGACAATATCCCTTGGCAACCAGACGGGCTTTATAGGTTTTCACGTTTCCGTCTGCACCCCTCTTCCTCTTGAAGACCCACTTACACCCTATGGGTTTTACTCCTTCGAGTGGGTCAACCAATGTCCACACATCGTTGAACTTCATGGACTCCATTTTGAATTTCATGGCCTCTAGCCATTTCTCAGAGTCAGATCTCTGCATTGCATCCATGTGGTGATCGGATCCTCATCATTTTCATCAAGTTCGACAGGATCGCCATCCCAGATCAAGAAACCATAGTATCTGTCCGGTTGACGTGGTAGTCTACCAGATCGCCTTAAGGGTGCAGGAACAATGGGCTCCAGATCTGATCTAATCAAATCCAGTTCATGTTCAGCTACTTCTGTCAGTTTTTCTACCTGCCGAACTTCCTCAAGTTCGACCTTAGAGGCAACAGTCCCTTCACCAAGAAACTCCTTTTCTAAAAAGATTACCTTAAGGCTGACAAACATCTTTTGCTCATCAGCTAGGTAGAAATAATATCCTTTGGTCTCTTTTGGGTACCCTATGAAATTATACTTGTCAGACCTAGGTCCAAGCTTGTCCGTAATTAAATGTTTAACATAAGTCAGATACCCCCAAACCCTAAGATACGAGAGTACTGGCTTACGTCCTATCCATATCTCATATGACGTTTTGGTTACAGATTTGCTCGGAACCCTATTTAGAAGATAACAAGCCAATTCGAGTGCATATCCTCAGAGAAAGATCAGCAGACCAACAAACCCCATCATGGATCGAATCATGTCCTACAAGGTCTGATTCCTCCTTTCAGACACACTATATACTGTGGTGTTCCAAGAGGAGTCCACTGAGAGAGAATCCCATTCTCTCCAAGATATGTCAGAAAATCATTAGAAAGGTATTCACCTCCTCGATCAGATTGAAGAGTTTTAATACACTTCTCAGTTTATTTTTCTACCTCATTTCAGAATAGTTTGAATATTTCAAATGACTCCGACTTATACTTCATTAAATAGACATACTCATACCTCGATAGGTCATCTGTGAAGGTTATGAAGTAGAAATATCCACCTCTTGCACTTGAGCTCATGGGTCCACATACATCAGAATGTACCAGACCCAAGAGTTCACTGACTCTCTCACCTTTTCTAGTAAAAGGTGACTTGGTCATTTTTCCAAGAAGACATTGACTCTCTCACCTTTTCTAGTAAAAGGTGACTTGGTCATTTTTGTAAGAAGACAGGACTCACAGGTTAGAAGTGATTCAAAATCACTTACTTCAAGAATTCCTTCTTGAGCCAACCTGTTTATCCTGTTCTTATTGATATGACCTAGCCTACAGTGCCAAAGGTAGACTTCGGACATATTATCTATTCTAGGATATTTACTGGAGGTTTGAATCACATTAACAGACTGTGATAGTAAGTAAATTTTATTATTTAGTTGTCCAACAAATATTGTAACACCATTCAAAATGATATTGTAAATATTTTTTTTATTAAAAATTCATAACCGTACATAGCCAAAAGGCCTACAAAAATAATATTTAATAAAAAATTTAGACAATAGTGACATTCACTCAGAATTACATTACGAGAATTGATTACAAGGTTTATGATTCCTAAAGCTAGAACTGAAACTTTAGTTCCATCTCCAACGTTCAAGAACCTCTCACCGTCATCAAATCTCCTACTGACCTGCAGACCCTGCATTGAATTGCGAATATGATAAGAGCTTCCAGTATCTAATACCCAAGAAGTAGTATCACAAATGAAAAAGTTGCAAGGTATTATCATATAATTACCTTGCTTTTTCTTCGGCCTGTTTGGGTCCAAAGAGGCAATGTATAGAGAACAGTTCCTCTTCCAGTGCCCCTGCTTCTTGTAAAAGAAGCACTCCGCCTTGCTCTGGTCGGCTTGCGTTTCTTGGTTCTGACCCTGTGCAGACGTCCCAGCATGTGACTGCAACTTCTTATTCTTCTTCTTCTTGTTCTTCTTCCCTTTCTTAAAGGGTCGACGATCAGAGGAAGACCCTCCCATAACATTCACCGACTCCTTATAGAGCTGATGATCCTTCTCAAAGTTCTGCAGCAACCCCAACAAGCCGTGGTAGTTCACTATAGGCTTTATCATCCGAAAATGAGTAAGGAAGGAGAGGAAGGACTTGGGCAAAGAATTAAAGATTGCATCCTTACCGAGCTACTCGTGCAAGGGAAAGCCCAGTTTACTTAGGTGCTCAATCATTTCGATCATGTACAGTACATGATCGTTGACTGAGGCCCCATCCCTCATCCGAGCATTGAAAATGGCACAACTAGTTTTGTGCCTTTCAACATCGTCAGGCATGCCAAAGGAGTCGTTCAATATTTGAAGCATCTCCTGTGGCTAGGCATTCTCGAACCTGCAGCTAAACTCATCATTCATTGCCACCAGCATTATGCACCGAACGATGGTGCGGTCGTTGAGCCACTTTTGATAAGCATCTCGGACCGTCCCTCTAGCATTCGGGGCTGGCTCCTCAGGTGCTGGATCCGTTACTACATAAAGGATTCGCTCATGCTCAAGGATGATTTTTAATTTTTGATACCAGCTATCGAAATTAGGTCCCATGAGCTTGTCTTTATCTAATAATGACCGAAGCGACAGGGTAGTGGCCATAGCTGCATAAAGGAAAACCAGACCTTTATTAGTATATAAATTATTAACACTAAAGACTTGGACTTTAGTCTAAAGTTTCTCCCAATATTTTTACAAACTGGTAGCCTCAACCTCCAATTCAAAGAATTACTTTAATTTCTTAGTGGGCACTAGAATCCACACAGACCACACACGAGCCCAACTTTGGTTGATCAACCCATGTGCATCTATGGGTAGGTTCATAACCAGTTGTTTCTTTAAACAACTTCTAGTAATTAATTTTGCCCCAGAACCTAATCAGTAGGCTTTGGCCTCCACTGAAAAGATCTAGTTAGGTCCAACCATTAACATGACTTAATTTGGTGAATCTGACCAATAAATGATCAGGCCCGATTTTGGCCGACCAACCTAACCATCATCAGAAAGACTCAACCAAATTATCATACTATGAATGATAATTTCATTAGTCAATAAGCATCAGGCCTTTGGGCCTCCAATGATTATTAAACTAATGAACTCATTATCACTCACTTAATGGGAGGCTATGACTTAGTTATCACTATAACATAATCATTTTTAGGGATCTAATAATTTTTGAAGATTTTATTAAAGGATAGAAGAGAAGAAATTAACCAGTTAATTTCAATCCTCCCACTGACTTCACCAAGTCAGATTAAAAAGGATTTAATTAAAACTGGCATTTGGAGCACCTAAATCAGTCACACTGATTTACCTAATGACATGGGTGAGCCCTAATCATCAAGTGATCTAATCAAAACCTAACTCACCAGGTTGGCCAGGTAAGTGAGATCAGTGGTGGGGATATGTCATTAACTCGTCAGAGATCGAATCAATGCGAGTAGCTCCCACTTAAGAACCACTGGTCAAACTGCTGAACTTACCTTAGACACCAACCAGTTCATTAGTTTTTAATTTGATCAACTTAGTAAATAGGGTTCCACCGTGTAGCCATGAATTAAGTCCATCTTGGTCTAGTTAAAGACATGGACCCATTCAGCTACAACTATTGGAGTTGAGTCTAAAGTGTCCTTGACCTAATCTAATTCAACTTTTGATTAGATTTGACCAATTACTCTAATTTAGTCCATTTCTTTAAGCTAACCTTAGGTCTAACCCAATTATGGACCTAATCCATCTAACCCATTGACCCACAAGTTTATGCAATTGTCTTAGGTCTTAATTCATAATTCTAGACTAACTTGACAACACTTAATTCTTTTAATTAAGTATTTGGGCTGATGGATCAGGGTTTGGCATTTCGAAAAAAAATTTTAAATTTGAAAGGTTTTATTTTTTATTCATTAAATATATTGACTCATTTCACAAATAGATCAGCATATTTCATAAATAGCAATCCTATTGCTAATTACTTAATAGAAAATAACTCAATCAAAATAAATCATGAATATTTCTTTAGATCTAATCTAACATATTCATGATAAATTTTATAATTGAACCTTTACAATTAAGTCCTTTTGCTGCTTCATCTGTATGGGATATATTACAGCGGTACCCCTACCGCCATAGGAGAATCCTATCGAATGGGAGGAGAGGGCCTTTAAACCCTACTTTTCTCCTATAACTGAACGACCACGGAAACCAACCCAATTAGATTACTTGCTACTTGGATCAAGTATATCTATATATACCAATTTCAATATTTAAATTTTAAATTTCAAATTTCAAATTTTAAATTTTGAATTTCAAATTTCAAACAAATTTCAAATTTCAAATTTTGAATTTTAAATTTTGAATTTCAAATTTGAAATTTCAACCAAATTTTAAATTTCAAATTTCAAATTTCAAATTTTGAATTTCAAATTTTTGAATTTTGAATTTTGAATTTTAAATTTCAAAATTTAAATTTTAGATTTTGACTTTCAAATTTTTAAATTTTGAATTTTGAATAACTTTCAAAATTTAAATTTTAAATTTTAAATTTTAAATTTTAAATTTTAAATTTAATCTTTTAGATTATAACTTAATCTACACATGCAAATATATATATCATATCTTAGAACCCGCTCTGATACCATTTGAAGTGAATTTTTAGTGCAGGGGTAAAATGGTAATTTTAAATTTTTTTTAAAATCACTATTTTACAGTAAAAATTATTAATTAATTTAATTAATTAATATATCTTTATCCTACACGAGGATCTAAATATGATATATAGCATGAATGCATTTAAATTTGAAATTCAAATTTGAACAGTAAATAATTTACTGTTATGTGTTCAGAACACAATACCTTTGTGCGGGTAGTCGATCACCACAATCGGATCATCGTTGGGAGAGTCTGATCATTACAATACAGCCACACAATGTGTCTGGCTTCTATGGATCATTCACACGAAGCTCCCAATCTGATCGGCTCCTCACGAATGCTAGTTTGTGACTGCACCTTTTTGATGGCCGATGTTCATCGAACTCCTTCGATCAATGTCTGCCGACTCATCAGATACTCCAGATCATCAAAAAAGGTGGTAGAGAGGTGGATGATACTCTTCCTAAAGTTTGGTGGGCTCACGACACTCGTAGCTCACGTTCTCACTTCCCGAACCCTAAGCCAAAACCCTAGGTTACATAAGAAAACTCTGCGCCCACTTTTATTTTTTTTTGTTTCTTTTCTCTCGGAAGGTTTTGGACCTTTACCTCATGCAAAAAGCTTCCTCACACCCCCTTCTTTCTCTCAAAAAAATTCTACGCATGCCCCACATCTCTTTCTCTTTTAAAACAGTGCAAGATGTGTCTTATCCGTATGAGAGGATAAAGATAAATGGTTGCACACTTGAATTCAAATCGAATTTGAATTCAAATGCAAACCAACTCATCCCTATCCACTCTGGGCATGAGAAGAGAAGGGGTGTGGCTTCTTTGTGCATAGAAATATTTCATGAGAAACTCTTTCTCGTGTATGATAAGTGGCGCACAAGATGGATAAGCAAGAAGGCGCAAGGGATAAGTTATCCATTCAAATTCAAACACCCTTTGAATTTGAATGGCTAACAAATTAAGTTTATCCAAAAACTGGTGCACAAGAGTGGGAGTGAGATGCCTTCTGTGTGGAAGAAAATTCATGAGAAGTTGCTTCTCATGAATTCAAATGGGCACTGAAGAAGTGAGGTGGCGTAGGGAGAAAAGTCAAGGTGGTTTGAACCTAATTGAGCCAACCTAATTAAAATAGGTTAAGCACAATTAGACTAAATGAAACATAACTTAATTAAGTTTAATTAGGCTCAATAAAATCCTAATAAAATTAAAAATTGACTAAGCCTAACCCCTGATCAAATCAGGGACTAAACCACTTCAATGATTAGGTCAACACTTAACCTAATCGGGTCAAACTCAACTGAATCCAATTCAATTAGACTTGATCCAAAAATAATTACTCAATCAAATTGAGTTAATTAATGATCAAATTATTAATTAAATCTCTCATAAATACTAAATCCAAATCCGATGGGCAATCGGATATCAAAGTCCATCGATATGAAACCTTGATCGAAGAGTCCCAAATCAGTGGGACTCTTGACCCCGGTACCCAAAATATGTGGAACTCATGATCAGAGAATCTTGATTCTTGATCATAGAGTTTCAGACATGTAGGACTCATAGTCCATGAGTATTAGGACTCTTCATCAGCCATCAGATCAGATAGGAACCTCTAATGTGTGTGACCCCGCAGGTTCAAACCTAAGCCGGTAGCACAGGAACCAATTCCTGTACTAATCGAAGTGACCATCTAGCAATGGTACCCAACATCCAGATAGGTCGAATAGTCACAATCGCAATATTCAGAACCTACATGAATATGGTTACTATATAATTCATCCCTTTTGACCCCTGTGTATAGGATGACTCAGGGTTAAACTGTCAATCCTGATTAGATCATCCGAATCATGCTCAATTCAAATAGTCCTGTGACTCCTCACTAGGACTACCCTGGCCAAGATTTTGCTAAATTAAAATAGGACTGTACACAGCTTCTGAACTGGAGTGGTCAATCCCATCTTGACACATGCACTAACAAGTCAAGTACTTGACTACACCCAGCATCCTTCCGTCACTGAATTAGAAATTCAGGTAGTCCAGTGCCTAAGTGCAGTGAGTTGCTTGCAAGTCACCGTGGTGATCTCAGATTGGAGGGACATTTATACCCATATCCCATCGGAGCAAATCTTGACAGCAGAAATAGCTCCAAAATTGATTACGGTCAGTACAGATGTACCCTTACATCTCACCTGTATGCCATACCAGTGTCTCCACACTCCTTGGTTAAGAGGACAACCAACCCATATGACACATAATGACCTATGCTTGATAAACATTGTTGTCTTTGATAACAACGTATCATTTGGTCACAAACAGGTTTAAGTACTAAATGACAAATCCTCCTTTGTCGAGTCTAAATAGTCCTAAGGACTTCACCACAACAGAGGAGTTCATTAGAAGATGAAATAATTTATGATGAAAAATACTAAAATAACTTTTATTTATTTATAATTCATATACTAATATAAAAGGAGCACAACCATCAACAGACTGACGATTGGCTTTGGGACACTATTCCTAACAGGATCAACACCCAAGGGTGTTGGGCATCCTCCATCTCCACACCCAAAAGGTGTTTGGGCATCCTTCTTGGTGATTGATTTTCAGAGCTTGGTTGTTGCATAACCAAGGAAAGGAGAGAAAGAAAAAAAAAAAGAAAAAGGTCAAGAAAAAAAAAGAAAAAAAAGGTCAAGAAAAAGATCAAAGAGTTGATCGCGATCCAGATTTCATTCAAATTCGCAGGATGACCATTCTTGGAGAAGAAAGATCAATACCAAAGAGGGCTGTTCCAGGGTGATCTTGAGTAGATACCCATAAAGATCGAACACTTGTATGGCGAAAGAAGAACCTACTCTCTTTCAAATCTAGATTCGAAGAAAGAAATTGCGAAGCAGGTATGTGATTTGATCACATATTTAATTTTAACATAAAATTCAACATGTATTTAATTTCAGCATATAAAGTAGATCCATGTGTTCAATATTTTATGCATGCATGCATTAGATTAAAAGATATTTTAATCTTAACTTCATTGTATTGTTTAAAAAAAAAAAATTTTAAACACACATGCATGCATCCTACCGTAAAATTCCAATACTATCAGGGTTTGGGCCAACTCGACCTGGATCCAAGCTAGCTCAACCTACAGTCAAGCTAGTTCGGTAGCTGTGTCATCCATTGGTGCCAAAAATATAGCTCTCTATCTACTGTCTGAGCCAGCTCTCTCAGAGCTCGAGCCAGCTTGACTACTGATTGATGCTTCTGATGCTTCCTTCACCCCTTGGCCTTTCTTCATTTATTCCCAAGGCTTGGAAGCACCACATCTGAGCTCACAATCTCTACCTTAGTGCTCCCATGTCCTTGTGAACTCAGTCCTATCCATCAATCCCATTAGTGCCACATAATAGTGAAAGCTATACTATGAAAGTACCTTCATGAGTACATCAACTGGATTGTCCTTGGTGTGATCTTTTACCAGCTCCACTTCATCATTCTCCACAAGCTCTCTGATTTGATGGTACTTGATGTCAGTGTACTTCATCCTCATATCATAAACAAAGTTCTGTATAAGCAACAAAGCACTCTGGCTATCAGAATGTAGTCTAACGACCTCCTATAGGAAGCCCATCTCCAGCACCAAGTCCCTCAGCCATATGGCTTCCTTTACTGCCTTAGTGATGCCAATGTACTCCACTTCAATAGTAGATAAAGCCATTATAGATTGTAAGATCTCCATGAAATTGGACCTCCATATAGGCTAAACACAAAATCTATTGTCGAATGCTGAGTATCCACATCACCACCAAAATTTGCATCCACAAACCCCTCTATAACCCTCTGAGCCTCTTTAGACATGTTAAAGTATCCATCAGCACCTCCTTACTAACCATAGCAAATACCAACTCCAACTGTACCAGCCAAATATCTGAAAATATCTTTCAGTACTCTTCAGTGCTCCCTGCCAGGCTGCGCCATAAACCTGCTCATCTGACTCACTGCATGGGCTATATCTGGCCTACAACACACCATAGAGTACATAACACTCTCCACACCAGAGGCATATGGTACTCTCTCCATCTCCTGAACCTCCACCTCAGTCTTTAGTGACATAGTCTTCGGAAGTCTAAAATGCCCAGCAAGTGGCAACTCTGTCGGTTTCGCATCCTTCGTCCCATATCTCTCTAAGACCTTTCTTATGTAGCCTCCCTTAGATAAGTGCAACAGCCCCTTAGATCTATCTCTACCGATCTCCATGCCTAGAATCTTCTGTGCAGACCCCAAGTCCTTCATCTCAAACTCCCAAAACAAAGCTTCTTTCAACTCCTATACAACTTCTTTACTCTTGCATGCAATCAATATATCATCTACATACAAAAGTAAATATATTCTAGATCCATCATCCAGAGACTAATATACACGCATGGGTTATAATCACACCTGGAAAGGCCAATGCTCTTTACATAAGTGTCAAATCGCTTGTACCACTTTCTAAGAGATTGCTTCAATCCGTACAATGATTTCTTTAACAAACAAACCATTCCATCTGATCCAGATTCTCTATACCCCTTTGGATGCTCTATATAAATGCTCTCCTCCAAATGACCATGAAGAAATACTGTCTTCATATCTATCTACTCTAATTTTAGATCCTGTGCTGTTATAATGCTCAACAGCACCCTAATTGATGTATGCTTGACAACCAGAGAGAAAACCTCTATATAATCAACTTCTCCTCTCTGTAAGTATCCTTTGGCTATAAGCCTAATCTTGTACCTCACTCCATCTTGCTCTGAAGGTGCCTTCTTTCTAATATAAACTTATTTGGAGCCAATGGATCGAGCATCCTTTGGTAGATCCATCAACTGCCATGTCTGATTCTTCTTGAGAGACTCCATCTCCTCCATCATGTTCTGCATCTATGACTTCTGATCTAGACTCTCCATGGCCTCCTCAAAGATCTCTAGATCACCATTAGTAGTGATGAGAGCATAGAAAATCATCTCATCAATGCCATATCTCATCGATTTATGAATAGTGCGCTTCGGCTTGTGCCGTGCCACCTCCTTGCTATATCTTGCAAGTCTGCTACTTGTGGCTACCTTAACACTTCCTCCTAGATAGTATCCTCACCTTGCTAATCCTCCACAGGTGTATAACCATGTCTTCCAAACTCCATCTCAAACTGAACATGTTTCGAGCTTCAAGTTGAAGGCAAATCATCTGACTGTGAGTGCTATTCACTGCTGTCCTAAGCTGTCTTTCCTATTCAATCCGCACTTTTCGACTTCTTCAAGATGCTTTTTTCATCAAAGATTAAATTTCTGCTGATGTTGCACTTTTGAAAATGTGGATCCCATAGTAAGTAATGCTTCACACCTATAGGGTATCTGATGAAGATCATTTTCTGTGAGTTCAGGTCCAACTTACTCCATTCGGCTTCCTCCACCAAAGCATAAGCCGGATAGCTAAACACCTTTAGATGGCCAAGTTCAACCTTCTTCCCACACTAGACTATTTTTGAAAGTCCTCTATTGAGTGACCTATGGGGAGATCTGTTAATAAGAAAACAAGCAAATGTTAGAGCATCACCCCACAAAGACTTGGGCAGTGATGCTTGCAGCCTCAAGCTCCTGACCTTTTCTATCAGTGTCTAATTCATCCTATCTGCGACACCATTCTGTTGAGGAGTCAACTTCACTGTGTAATAGCATTTGATGCCATTTTCCTTATAGTACCTCCTGAACTCCAGGCTTGTGTACTCCCTTTTGTTATCAGATCTTAAACACTTCAGTGGTTGCCCCGTCTCCTTCTCCACCTCAACTCTCCAAGCCTTAAACCAGGCAAACACCTCTAATTTTTTTCTAATCAAATATATCCAAACTCTCTTGGAGAAGTCATCTATGAAGGTGACAAAATATCTAGCTCCACCTCGAGCTACAATAGGTGCATGTCACCATATATCCTAGTGAACAAGCTCCAATACAGCTTCACTCCGCTTGATACTACTAGCAAACTTTATTCTGTACTATTTACCATAGATGCAAGGCTCACTAAGATTATCACCCACCTTTTTGAGTGCTAGAATCAGACCTCTCCTACTCAACTACGTGAGTTTTGGAATTTCATGTCAGGGCATACATGTATGTTTCAAAACTTTTTTTCTAAATAACACAACGGAATAGAAGATTAAACTATCTTTTAATTTTAATCATATATGTATAAAACATAGAACACAAAGATCTACTTCATATACTGAAATTGAACACATGCTGAGTTTTATGCTAAAATTGAATATGTGATCAAATCACATACCTATTTCATAATTCTTTTCTTCAAATCTGGATCTGAAAGAAAATAAATTCTTCCTTAACCATGCAAGTGCTCGATCTCTATGGTTATCTACTCAAGATCAACCTAGAATAGTCTTCTTTGGTGTTGATCTTTCTTCTCTAAGAACAATCACCCTATGAATCTGAATGAAGTCTGGATCGCGATCAACTCTTTGATCTTTTTCTTGATCTTTTCTTCTCTTCTTCACTTACTCTTCTACTCTTGATTATGAAGCAATAAAGTCCTGAAAACTAGCAAGCAAGGGGACTCCCAAGCTCCTCTTGGGCATGGAGAAGTGGGACGCCCAACAACTTAGGGCATTAGACTTCAAGGGGAGAAGAGAGGGAGAAGAGAGAGGGGGCATGGGGAGCTTCTAAGGGAGGCATGGACTACTAAAATTCAGAGCTAAGGAGCCTTAGAGAAGGCTCCTTTAAATAGGCATAAGGTTTAAATCTTATTCAAAATCAAACTACCACTTAATACAAGTCCTGCTTGCATTAGGAATCTTTATTCCTTTAGTTATTTGACTCCCTTTAAGAGATCCTTTAGGTGCCAACTTTTGGAGCCCTTGCACCCACAAATACACATGCCACATGGCTACCATGGGATGCCTTAATCAGGTCCACACACCCTCTCTAATGTGTGCATGCCCAACTTGATCAAATCAAGTGGTGCCCAATCAAAACTATCAAGAAAATTGATTAAGGGTTTGAACCCATAATTCATTTGATCTAAAATCCTAGGCACCCAACAATTAGAGCCTAATGATTCTAATTCATTTAGATTATTAGAAGATAATTAAACTTGAATTAATCTTATCAAATAAGAAATTCAAATATAAAGAAAAAATTTGATCCAACCATGTGCTAGTAAGATTATCCTGAACCCAATGGAGTTTCTCTAAATCCAATTGAGACTTCATAAGTCCAATTACTTATTTCAAATCTAATTTCTTTATTGTGCGACCCCATAAGTTCAATTCTATCTAGTATTGAGATATACAATGAACTTTATCATAGCATCATTGAAACTCTTTTCAATGGATCAGAATAGTTCCACTCTAACTCATCAAAGATTATCGATCTTGAGCAACCCTAATGAGCTCTCACCATCCACCAGATACCTAGCAGTATGTAGTGGCAATCTAGCAGAATCAAAAAAAAATATCAAGCCATAGTTCACATATGATTTAGTCCCTCTATCGTGAGTCTGACTAGATGGCAGGTCATGAATAAATTATTAAACCTCATCATCAGTTATATGATAGATTCGATCAGTTCAAGTCTAATTGTGATCTTTATGAAAACTCTTTTCCACCAATCACACTACTGTGGCCACAGACTTTCAGACTTAACCTCTCAAATCTCATAGGACTATTTCTCTCTATCAAGATCGTTAGATTCCATTTAGATGCGCATCCTACTCCTACAGTGAATCAAGTATCACCAACATCCACTACAAGAACTCATTGAGATCATGTTTATGTGTCAATCAAACTTCAGCAGTCTCACTACGAGTAGCCATACCATCATAAGTCAAAGGATCATTTACACAACTACAGCATTGAGATAATCACTGATGATCAAGTAAAAATTTAAGTGATCTCTCGTATGGTCACACTTAGTACTAGTTGTTCTTTAACAACTATCCACACTCGTCACTCGGTGTCTCTATATTATAGACCAGAGACTCATCTACCCCAAAGAAAATAATCTGTGCGTCGATCTATTTAGATCGATCATCATTCTCATGATGATACAATGATTGAGAGCATTTAGGAATTATATACATATCTCTAATTCTTAATACTTTGAGAATATGTATCGAAATGTTAATTCCATGGATGATTCAAAGATACATCACACTTGAATGAAAATCAAACCTAGCCTTTATTGATCAAATCAATGAATTAAGTATAAAATTATATCCTAGATTTATTATAATGTGTCAGCTATATTGACTTCTAAGACATACATCTAACAATCTCCTACTTGGACTAAAGCCAATTGGCCACTAATCTAAATCCCATCTTCTCAAAGGGAACTTCCATCTTTGGCATGCTCAATTATTTTGTCAATGGGTTTGCCATGTTGTCCATGAAGTCTACACTTCTCACCTCGACATATTTCTTTTAGAGGTAATCATGTATGATATAGTATCGCTGCTCGATGTACTTTGATTTCTGATGAGATCTCGACTCCTTAGCAAGTGCTATGGCTCTATTGTTATCACAATAAAGTGATATGGCATCCAATGTCATTACCTCAAGCTCCATGATGAACTTTTTGAATTAGAAGCCTTCTTTTGCAACATCCAAAGTAACGACATATTCAGCCTCTATGGTTGAATCTCCTATAATGGGTTGCTTGAAACTCTTCCAGCTGACTGTGCCACTATTGATACGAACACATATCCTGATGTAGACTTTCTATCATTAGGATCAGACATTAAGTCTGAATTAGTATACCCCTCGAGTTGCAACTCAGAACCTCCTCCAAAGATCAAGAACAAATCCTTAGTTCTTTTCAAGTACTTAAAGATGTTCTTCATAGCTATCCAGTGCTCCTCTCTTGGATTCGACTAATACCTGCTCATGACACTCACAATAAGGATAATATCAGATCGAATATACAGCATGGCATACATGAGGCTCCCTATGGCTGAGATATAAGGAATCCTACTTATGCACTAAACTTTCTCAGATGTAGTCAAACACATCATCTTAAAAAGATGAATACCATACCTAAAAAGTAAAAATCCTCTTTTAGAGTTTTTCATACTAAACCTCTTCAACACTTTCTCTATGTATAGCTTTTGTGATAGGCCTAGCAATCTTTTAGATCTATCCCTATAGACCTTTATTTCAAGAATATAGGATGCTTTCCCTAGGTCTTTCATGAAGAATTCTTTGGACAACCATCTTTTGATCATGGTCAGCATGAGAATATCATTTCCAATAAGGAGAATATCATCTACGTATAATATGAAGAATATTATTTATGGCTTCCATTGATTTTTTTGTGTACACAAGATTCCTCTTCATTCTTAATGAAATCCAATGATTTGATTGCATCATCAAAGCGAAGATTCCAACTTCGAGAAGCATGCTTTAATCTATATATGGATCTTTACAGCTTGCAGACTCTGTGATATGCAACCCAAAGGCCACTCCATATAGATATCTTTCTAAAGATATCCATTCAGAAAAGCAATTTTCACATCCATCTGTCAGATTTCATAATCATAATAAGCTGCAATAGCAAGCAGAGTGTAGATAGATTTCAGCATGGCTATGGATGAGATAGTTTTCTGATAGTCAATACCCTCATGCTGACTACAATTTTTTTCTGATAGGACTTTCTTAGGGTTCTCATTTTTAGAACTTCTTTCTTCCTCTTCTCTTCTTCTTCCTCTCTCCCTCTTCCTTAAAAAAAAAGACAAACAAATAATCTGAAGCACACACATTAGGATTTGCATTGATAGATGCACGATAGGAGTGAAAGAATAATACCCTACAAGCCAATCGCATAGGGGATGCGATCGGATATTTTTTATAATTTATCTTCTAAACTCATGTAATTGATATTGATAAAATAGACTTTTAGATTCATTATATGCTTCATCTTATTATTTTTTAAGATTATAATGAATCCCATAGGTCTGGATAATGATTTTAGGACCGTGATGAGATCACACCAGTGAAACCTAAATTCTTGATAGCCATGACCTAAAATATTCTCAATTATTAATTCGTTGAGTCAAAGATTAATGATACCAGTAAGACTGGTATGTCCTATGTATGCTAAGAGATGAAGGTGGTTGATCTCACAACCACTTATGTAGTGACACTAATACAAAGATATGGGTGCTCATTAGATAATGAGTTCACTAAATAGACTTACAAGAGAATATCTGATGGAGTTTTATTTATATGTTAGTTGATAATTTTCTAGTAGAAGTTGTGTAAGTGATCTTTTGACTTGAGATCATCATGGTACCTTATGTACATGAATCTATATTTTAGTTCACTTCCTAACTTGATTCTCTGATCCTAGTGTAGGGTGTTCTGGATATGGTGAAGTGTATATAGAGATTGTGAGTGATCCATAAGAGATCAGCCACTCCTAATAAAGAGAGTAAATATCCTATGTGATCTCATAGATCAATGATTCTGAAAGTCTTTGGCCAAAGCAGGATGATAATTAAAAAGGAGTTTCTAATATATCATCAACTGAATTATTATCTTCTGATCGAGATACATATAGATAAGTAATTGGGTTTGACACGATTCCATACCCATAGTTCATCTGGGATGTTGTTTGACTGAAGGATTGAATTACACGATAACTTGCCATTGAAGGATATTTTGATAATTTTTTAATAAAATTTTAAATCTTTCAGGTAGTCAAGACACATTGTTAGATATCAATTTTGATTTATGAACTCATCAAAATTAAAAGAATTTAATTTAAAAATTAATTAGATAGAATCTTAGTTGATTGGAACTCTTGAGTTGACCTAATCTGATCGGATTATGATTACGTCAAGAGTTTGTGTCCATTACTGACTAGATTTAAAATTCAATGGGTCATACATATTAGAATTTGATCTTGATCTAATTTAATTATGATTTAATATAAATTCTAAGGGTTAATTTGATATGCTAGCATATTGTATTAATCCAAATTTTTAATTAGGTTCAGTTCAAAGCGTTTGAGCTAAACTAGACCAGTTGTCTTTGATCTAATGGGATTGGGTCTAATTTAATTTGGTTCTTATTCAACTTGGAACTATTTTAAGTGTGGAATGAGTCCTCTATACCCATCAGGTCTCATGCCAAAAATTAATTGCCGCCCACTCTTAATTGCATTGAGAAATGAAGAGTCCTTCTTAATGAAGACTCTTATTTTATCTCTTCGATTCTCATCCTGATCCTTAAATATTACATGCTGAATTTATGTGAAGAATTTATGGGGTGTAGAAGAGGAGGAGTCCTTCTGTGTGAAAGCTCTTCTATGCCAAAATAAATCACAAAGATTAATTTCTCCACATGAGAAGCTGGAGCGCCAAGAGTTGGTGCCCCTTGGTCCTTCCTCACGTCCCTTCTTAACCTATTTATATGGGGCATCCCATATGGGATGAGGGCTAGATTTTAGATGAAAATTAGAGCCAATTGGTGTGTAATAGAATGAAAAAATTTTAAAAAAAAATCTAAAAAAAAGAGAAGAAAAGATTAAGAGGAAAGTTTGCAAGAAGGGTGGTGAGAGAATTAGCAAGTGTTGCTAGTTTGCCCTAGGATTTGATTTTTCTATATATTGGAGCTCAAAATCAAATCCTAGATTGTGAGACTTCTGAAGAATATTCTCTTGGTATAATTTTGGTGGTAAAATCGAAGATGACTGGGCTTTGGTGTGATTGTACTTCAAGTTCGAAGCTGACAGTATTTTTGTGAAGAAAAGGCTATAGTGGCGCACCGGTTAGGAAGGACCTTGGCCAACTTTCATATGGATCACCTTTGGAGGGCTTCTACTTTAGAGTCTTGTGAAGATCACCATCATACCATACTACTCTTTTGAGAAAGTATAAAATTCTATCTCTTTGACATCTACAAGGTGATTCTAGGATTTGAATTTCGGTTCGATGGTTTTAATTGTTAAAGCTTTCGATATATTTTTTTAAGAATTTTAAAATTTAATTTTTGCTATATAACCAGAACTCAATAGTAGTATCAGAGCCACCCCCATGAGATTCAATCAAACAAGTGCAAAGTTATAATATAGAATTGTTCTAGTTCATATTTTGCCAAAAATGTTGCATCAATTTTTAGCATCGATCTTAAAATCAAAAATTATTTTTGACTTTATTTAAATCATAGATTTAAATTTTAGTTATTAAGATTATGAATATATGATAATTTAAAATTTATAGTTTCATGGTTACTTGATGCTTAAATCAATTTTTGATTAAGGGTGTTATGCATACCTAATTTGATTAGTATTTGCTTTCAATTTGACTAAACTTGCTATATTAGTTAAGTCATTTTATGCACCCTTATATGATTTTTGGTATGATAATATGATTGTTATTATGACTTGTAAAAGCATGCTGAATTGCATAATTATATAGTATATTTTATATAATTGTAGTTAGGATGTGTCGAGATCAGTTCAATGTCCCTCTATAAAAATTATATTAAGTTATAATATCAAAATTTACTTTCAAGTCAAATGTCGAATTCATTTAATCAATTGGTGTCTGGGTAAGTGTTAAAGGTAATTTTCTAATTAGATCTATATGCTGGTCTGGCCAACTTTATTGGTGTCTAAAAAAAGCTATGGAGAACCTCCCACCTACTGACCTGGTCAATTTGGTCTTATTGAATTTCAAACTTAGATTGATTAGTGGCGTAGACACTACAAGGGCTTTCCTTCAAGCTTGATCAATAGAGTATGTCAAGATCTTAGTGAGCTTATTGTGCTATGCACAAGGCTTACTATAAAAATTGATATGATGTTGACTAAGTACATGCTTATGGCATATTTGAATAGTGTTGCTTTATTGTGCTATCCACAAGGATGGTATTGTTTGAGTATGACCATATGGGATTGAAGGATTAACCTAACTAGAATACTATAGTTTGTTGTGCTATCCACAAAACTATGAGTGATCTAGAGGTAAGAGAGAAAAATATTGAGAATTATATAAAGTACAATTGGTAAAGAGTTACCTACTCTTGAACTCATGAATGCTTGTTGTGCTATCCACAAGGTGTTTGTGAGGAGGGATCTCAACCCCACTTAGAAACATAAGGATGTTTCTCATTTTTCATACTTGAGAGCTATGAAATTTGTTAAAATAGTAGGGGACACAATTAGACAAAAATTCTAATCTAGTTATGCATGTCATCATAAGTTGTCCGCTTATATTGTATTCTTATCATTGTAGATTAACTGCACATATGGCATCCTCACTATCACTAAGAGGCATACTAGATGCTAAAAAATTGATCAAACCAAACTATGTAGACTGGTTAAGAAATCTAAGAATTATTCTCATTCATAAAAAAGTTTTCTAAATACTGGATATACCTGCACCCGATACAATCGAAGAAGATGCGTCTGAGGAGGAAAGTGTTAGAAAAGGTGCAGGGTTTCATGCATGAGTTTCAAAATATTTTTAAAATATAACATAGTAAAATATATAAATTTAATAATTTAATCTACAAATACACATAATCAAATTATTCAATCCTACAATTAGGACCTATAACATGTCATATTGTATTTATAAATCAGAAAATAAAAGCTTTGGTATTGATCAAATCAATATCCTAGATCTGAAACAGTTTCAGATCTAAAA
Organism: Elaeis guineensis; assembly: GCF_000442705.2. Taxonomy (NCBI): domain Eukaryota; kingdom Viridiplantae; phylum Streptophyta; class Magnoliopsida; order Arecales; family Arecaceae; genus Elaeis; species Elaeis guineensis. The sequence goes on along the minus strand of NC_026004.2, from coordinate 42,755,840 downwards.
CCTAGATCACATCTAGATAAGAGAAGAGATCAAATCTCTTACCTTCATGTGGGTTGAGAACTTCACAGTTGATTTTTTTTATTACCTTTAGAGCCGCACACGCATCCGACCTCTACATGTGATCTGTACAAGGCTGCAACAAAATCGAAGGTTCATCGAACGAAGATCTGCTCGAAGTGCCAGCTTCTTGCAGATCCCTCTGGATGGTTAATCTAAAAAATATTCTTCGAATCTCTTGGATATTCCATGAGATAATGAATATGAGGAGGAATAAGGGAGAAGTCAAATATTTTGACCTTCTTAAAATCAAAAATAATAATATAAAAAAAAAGTCCTAAGAGAAGATAGTTCTTCTCTTTCAGTACATCAACGATTGATGTCCTGAAAATATCTCTATGCTAGGACATGAGAAGACCTTCTTCTCTAGATATTTTTTTAATTTTAAGATCTTATGATATATGATTTTTCTCATAAAAAAATCTCATGATTTATGGAGAAGAAGGGTTCTAAAAGAAACCTTAAGAAAAAACCTTCTTTTCTTCTTCTTCTCTCATCAGAACATGATCAGATCATGTCCAAAATAAGATCACCATGCTCCAACTCATTGGAGCATGAATCCACCATGCCATCCCTCTCTCTCACTCAGATTTTTATCACATAAAAATACAAAATAAAGAGGAAATAAACTGAAAAGAAAAATAATAAGAGAAAAACATCTTCTCTCTTACCTTTTGTTTCTACAAGACATCAACATTTGATCTCTTGATAGAAGACTCTCCTCCAAAGATTTTGGTGCCTCAAACCATCCATTCCATTCTTTTTCTCCTCTTATATTTCCATTTAAATTCCACAAATTTTTGACTCTTATTTGATAGCATATGGGGCGGCAACTTTTTATATGGTAGACTAGGTCATAAAACCTAGTCTAACAAGGAGTCCATGTGGCATCCAACTCTTGGACACCCCCTCCCTCACAAATTTTGTGGAGAGCATAAAAATAACCACAAAAGGGGTGACAAAAAGAAGGGATAAGTATGGAGGAAGTTGGCGCATGAGAGGAGGTAAGAGTCCTTGTGAAGAGGGACTCTTTCAAACAAAGGAGATAAACCTAAACCACTTTCCATAATTAACCAAATCTCTTTTCATATTAAATCAAATCAAATCTGATTCAAATATTTAGAATAAGTGGTGTAAAATAACATTCCTTGGACATGGATATCATAGAAAAATATTTGAAAATTAATTAGTGGGCATGGGCTTGAGATTTCTTTGGTGGCGTAAGAGAAGAGATGGAGTCCTAGTCTAACTAAGATTCTTATGTAGATCAGGTCAAACACTTTGAATCCAATCTAAATTAATTGTAACCTAATTAATGATGATCTTAGTCTAACTAAAAGTTTAATTAAATCAGATTAAACCATATTTAATTTTGATTTAAATCCTAGCTTAATTAGGAATTAGGTGCATACAAGTCCTAGTCGAACAGGGACTTATTCTCTCTTGCAATTGGCTTATCCAATAAACCAATTAGACTTAATCTAATTAAATATAAACTAATTTAAATTAAATTTAATTCAATTAAACTTGATCTCAGCCCAATTGCTCAATCAGATTAAGCCAATTAGCAATCCAATTGCTAATCGATCCTCTTACAATACTTGCATTAGGTCAAACATCAATCACATTGATCGTTTAACCTAAGAACGATTCTAAATCATCGATTAACCATCTGATTAGGTTTCAACCTCTTATGTGTGTAATCCTATAGGTTCGAACCTAAGTTGATAGTATAGAAACTAATTTCTGTACCAGTCGAAGTAACCATCTAGCAATGGTTTCCGACATCCAGATAGGTCGAATGTATGCAAAGCAACATTCTAAGAATCCTGATCCATGGTTACCGTATAATTCATCTTTTTGACCAATAATGCTCAAGATGACTTTGAGTATACTGTCAACACTCATATAAGTTATCTCTATTGTGTCTCAAAATTTTACAAATCGTGACTCCTCACGAAAATTATCCAGGCTTAGGTTTTGCTAAATTGAAACATAGCGAGACATTCTATTCCTAAAGTTAATCAGGAGTAGTCAATCCCATCTTGACTCACACACTGACTTCACAAGTACTTGACTGTACCCAGAAATTTTTCGAATCTATATTAAAAATACACGCAGTCCGGCACCAAAGCATAGTGTGTTGCTTGCAAGTCACCGTGGTGATCTTAGATCGGAGGGATACTTATACCCATTGGCCTTAGCTAACTACTCTTGATAGTAGAGTGTTACATTGATCACATTCAATACAGATGTACTCTTACATCTCACCTAGATGCTATACCAGTGTCTCCACATCACTTGGTTACAAGGACAACCAACGCATATGGCATACAGCGACCTACACTTGATAAGTTATCGTCCTTATTAATAACTTATCATTTGGTTGTAAACAATTTAAGAACCATCCGATAAATCCTTCTTTATCGATTGATTGTGGTTCTAAGGACTTCATCATAATTTAGGAGTTCATTTAAGGAAGATAGAACTTTTATGATGAACTTGCCAAATAACTATTATTATTAGATAATTTATATACTAATTCCAATTATCTACCACTTAGATGATTAGCTTTAGGATACTTTTTCCAACAACTCCCACTTGTACTAAAATCAATCAGAACGATATCAAATATCCTATCTTCTACTTGAGTGCATAGAACTTCTTAGTTCTGAGGCCTCAGCAAATGAGTCGGTCAAGTTCTCCTTTATCATCGATCTTCTAGAGATCGATGTCACCCTGATCTAAAATCAAAAGTGATAGCGATACAGAGTATGCTGGTCCTTCAGTTTTTTAGCCAGATTTATGGCTCCAGTGCTACGATAGGACTGGACCATCAGTGGAGGGTGCCACTCCCAACCTGCTAATGAAGATCAGCAACTACACAGCTTACATGGCAGTATCATATGCTATGATGTACTCTACATCACTAACTGAGTAGACTAAAGTATCTTGCTTGGAACCTTTCCAGCAAATTGCTCCTACAATTAGGGTATGATCCGACACTTTCTTGTTGTCATCTTGATCTGACTGAAATCGAAACATCTTCATGTTTAAAGTCAGTATTTTCATATTTGAGTCACTGGATTTTAGTATTTTCCAAATACTTAAGGATTGTCCATACAATCTTCTAATGGTTCTTACTTAGATCAGACTGGTATTTGCTCACTACTATTAATGAGTATACCATATCTGATCTTGAACATAGAGAATTTAGATGACACCCAAACTTTTATTCTTTGCAATACTGGAATGCCATTCTCGATTAAGAGAATTTCATCCACAGGCAACACAAAGAATAACACTACAGAATATTTTGCCCATATATAAATGCAGGGTTTCTCTTTGTTCATAACAAAGACATATGTTCAAAACGTATGTTCTAACTCTAGGATAATAGCAAAATGGGCTTTATAGGTCTCCACCTTTCCGTCTGTGCTACTCTGATCCTTTTGAAAAATCCAATCACACCCAATGGGTTTTATCCCTTCAGGTAAATCATCTAGTGTCCATACACTATTGATTTTTATGGACTTCAATTTGGATTTGATGGCTCCAAGCCACTTCTCAGAGTTAAGCCACTGCATTGCATCCCTATAGGTGATCAGATCCTTGTTAATCTCATCGAGCTCAATAGGATCGCCGTCCCTGATGCGTTGTCGTTAATAGCACCAAAAATAACTCTACTCACTACATAGGTAGGATGAGTCGAGATCGTATCCTCAGGGACCTTGGGCTAAGTTGAGATTGCAAAATAAAAAAAAGAAGCGTTGTTTTGATTTAGAAAATAAATTATCATAAAATTGATGTAATTAAAAAATAAAGAGCTCAGGAGTTTTGAATTAATTTGCACTAGCAGAATTGTATCTCTTTTTTAATTAAATAGATACGATTAATCTTAGAAAAAATATCTATCTTTCCTCGGTATACCCCATAACCGTAGATCATGGCGTATCTCCAAAAAGTACTAGGTAAATAACTTTTCTTTCCTCGTCACGCCCCGTACCCATAGATCACAGTGCGTCTTCGGAAAGTAAAAGTTGTTTCTAATATTAATCTAATAGAAAAGCATAAATAAAAGCATATGAAAGAGAGCAAATAAAGAACTCATGATGATTTAAATAAAAAGCATAATCTTTATTGCATATAAAGAAATACAAAAAAGTTTAGAACAATAAACCTACTCTGTGTCGTTACAAAATTTCTTCTCCACTCCTGAGACTGCTAGCCTAGCTGCTCATGGAGTAGTCCCTTTCTCTTCCTCTATGCAAGGCTCTAGAAGAATTCCTGGGCTCCCCCTCTAATGGGAGTACAAAAGTCTTTTTATAGGTGTTAGGAGGGAGGAGTTTTACATGATTTTTCAATGTGGGACTAAAAAAAATACTAAGGACTAAAACATGGATGGATGAGATGAAAAGATCACAAGTAGATAAAAAAATACAAATTCTTTCTCTTGAAATATTTTCAAGTATTATATTCTTTCCTTTAATTTTAAGATCCCTCTGTTCGCCACTGTGTCTACCTTGCCAAACTCCCCGTGAACCTGCACGCCCGCCTTGCCGTGCCCAATGCCGCGATGCCGCACCCGTGCGTCCGCCCACTCGCTCACCCGCGTGCCCGTGTGACCGCGCGCTGCTTCCACATGAACCCACCGCATGACATTAGCTGTTTACGCTCCAAATTACAAAAAGAAACTTTTATTTCTTTAAAATGACGTCTATATCCTTTTTGGGTTCCTTGCATAGTATCTTCATTTTTTATAATACCATATGCATCCTTCTTTTATTTAAATTTTATTTTAAGTCCAATTTTCTTCAAACTTGAGTCTTTTTGATCTATGAATCGGACTCTTTGTATCGACGATCACCTTTTCTGTAAAACATAAAAAGAAGCATCAAATTTTTAATAAACAAAATAAATTAAATATAATTTTTTACTTTAAATGACTTAAATTAAGTGTTTATCACACCTCCCAACTTGAATTTTGCTGGTCTTCGAGTAAAATGAATATATCAGCATTGTGTACCGACTCGATCTTGAATAAAAAGTTAGGTTATGCATCCTAAAAGGTAGATGATACCTAGTCAGACCATTAAAGAGATACTTCATTGGATTATCAATTTAACCCAATTAGTGGCTGAGTATTAACTAAAAAAATTTCAAGAGCTTTTCTTTCACCAACTCCCCACTTTACTCTTTAAATCCTCTAACTTAATGTGAGAGAGGTTTATTATTTTCTTGCAATTTAGTCCCCTTATTATCCACTATTTTTTTTTTTTAACATTGCCCACCTTTTTACGTGAACCACAACACTTACTTAGGCGAAGGGGCCCGGTTACTCAGTAGAAAACTAATATTTTTTTTTTATAAATAAAAAGTATATTTTAAGAAGAATTTTTGCATACCTCGACCTTTCCACCCAATCTCTTATGAAGCAGATTCTTTATTGAGATCAGTAAGAAGAAGGTTGTAGAATCACTCCTAAAATTTGATCTAGTCCAAACTCTATCATTCACTAGATTTTCTTAATAATTTATTCCTTAGTATCTCTAAAATTCTCTTGATCGTTAATCATTCATTGATTAGGATGCCTAATTGACTCTTAATCAAAATAAAATTCGGATACACAAAACTAATTATTTCTGACCATACTCGAGGATTTGATTAATTTTCTCCCCCCCAACTTAATCTACATTGTCCTCAATGGAGTAGGAAAGCAAAGAAAATAAAAGGAGAGAGTGCACTTGGGATAATTTTGCTTTAGAAGTTGAAGATAGCTTTATTGATTAATAGGCTCTTGTTCTAAATTCCTGCAGCTATAGTAAAAAAAAAATATGAAATCGTTGGGTTGCCTCCCAACAAGCACTATGTTTTACGTCTTTAGTCAGACGTCAAGTTTATTGACAGACTCTTCCATACAGAGCGGTCCTTTATTCTTAAAAAAAAATGAGGATCAATTAAAATAAAATAAAAAAAATTTGGGTTGCCTCCCAAAAAGCACTAAGTTTAACGTCTTCAGCCAGACGTCATATGCAATAAAACCAACAAAAGGTGGGCAATGGCTCATACTTGATTGTCCATGGAAGAGTGGTTTTATCGTGTGGTGTATCCAACAAGGTGTTAACTTCTTTCATATATCCCTCAAAGTCATACACTCCAAAGTGAGCCAAACAAGTATCTAAGGGGTCTGGTGCTAGAATTGTGGGTGTTGCATCTTTTATAATGTCTTCTAGTGTATCTACTTCAAAGCAACTATCCATTGATGGTCCTTGAGAAGCACCAAACACATTCAGTCTCAGTTTCTTATTCCAAAATGATACGTCCATGACTCCTGTCCTACAATTAATGCATGCATTTGCTATAGCTAGAAAGAGTCATCCTAAGATAATGGGAATTTGTCTTGGGTTGCCACTTAGTTCCATGTCAAGAACCAAAAAATCAATTGGAAAGTAAAACTCATCTACCTTGACCAAGACATCCTCAAGCATTCCACATGGTTCCTTAATTGATCTGTCGGCTAACTGCAGTGTGACTAATGTGGGTTTCAGTTCTCCGAATCCAAAAAGTTCATGCACTGAACTAGGTAAAAGATTCACACTTGCCCCTAAGTCCAGAAGAGCTTTTTCAATGTGATAATCTCCTATAACACAGAAAATGATGGGGGCTCCTGGGTCCTTAAGCTTTGGAGGAGTGGCATGCTGGACGACAGAACTAGCCTGTTCAGTGAGGCATACTTTCTTTGAGATTTGTGATCTAGATTTATATTTTTGGATGCACAAATCCTTCAAAAATTTGGCATAAGTAGGGACCTGTTTGATTGCGTCTAGAAGGGGAAGATTAATTTGGACTTGCTTAAATAATTCCAACATTTTGTTGAGTCTTCCTCCCTTCTTATCTGCAGGAATAGGGGCTTTCAAGGCATCCGAAAATGGGACTTTAGGCAAATAAGATGATTCCGGTGCAGTTGGTTCATTCTCTATTTTAAGGTCCTCCTTATTCTTGGGTGATTTGGCTTCGGTTAGAGGTTTAGGGTTGGTCTCATTGGTTTTACTAGTGTGTTCAATGACCTTCCCACTTCTCAGAGTCGTGATTAATTTGGCATGTTCAGAAAAAGCTTATGGGGTATTAGAACTCTCAATCACAAATTGCCCTCTTAGGTTGCTCTCGGGTTGGCTAGGTAATTTTCCTCCTTCCCTCCTACTGAATGCAGTCGCTAGTTGACCTATTTGGGTCTCTAGCTTAGCAATGGATTGTGTGTGGGAGTTAAGGATCTGAGTGTTGACTTCTAATCGTTCTAGTACTTTCAGAACTTTTTCCTCAAAAGCTGAGCTGTGACCAGTAGTAGACGGTTGAGGAGCATTTTGAAATTGATGGTATGGTCCATGCCTATATGTTGGGTCCTGATATTGAGATCGAGGTACAGCAGGACCAACCACTGGTTGTGGTCTCCAGGAAAAATTTGGATGATTTCTCCAGTCGGGGTTATAAGTGTTCGAATATGGATCGTTTCCTGGTCTGCGAGCTTGTAAGACTTGAGCTTGCTGAACCTGCTCATGTACAAACTCAAGAAATTGAGGTGCGGCTGGGCATTCACTAACAAAATGGTTCGGACTTACACACAATGCACAAACTTCTTGGATTGGGTTAGGTGGAATCAGGGATTGTCCAGTATTTAGAAGATGGTCTAATTTTTGGGACAGTTCATCTACCTTACTGTGGATATCCATGACGTTTCCAATCTAATAAATTTCACTTCTTTTTTATGGAAGCATGGGTTGTTCTCTAGAAGTGGCAGACATATGATGTAGGAAATTCTCACTAAGTGTTTCAAAGAGCTGCCAGGCTTCATCCTCACTCTTTAGCATGAATATCCCACCACATGATGCATCAACCATTTGTCGGTGTTTCTCTGATAGACCATCATAAAAATACTGACAAAGTTGCCATTTAGGGACAGCATGGTGTGGACATTTATGAATGAGGTCCCTTAACCTTTCTCATGTCTCATGAAAAAGTTCACCCTCCAATTGGAAAAAACTAGTGATAGCTTTTCTAATTTGATTTATTTTTCCCATTAGAAAGTATTTCTTGAAAAATTCTCTCTGAAGATGATCTCAAGTTGAAATGGTTATAGAGTTTAAGGAGTTTAACCAATGCTTGGCTTTGTCCTTAAGTGAGAAAGAGAACAATTTCAACCTAAGGGCATTATCGGAGAAGTTTTGGATTTTTACTGTGGAACAAATTTCAAGAAATTCATCCAAATATTTTTATGGGTCCTCGTTACTAAGTCCATAGAATGATGGCAACATTTGAATAATGCTAGACTTAATCTCATATTGGTTAGCTTCTACTGGAGGTGCTTGAATGCATGGAGAGTAGGCATACGAGGATGGAGTGAAATATTCTCTCAATGAGCATGGAGGATTAGCCTCACCAGGTGCAGCCATGTTTCTAACTCAGATAGTCTTAAGAGTCTTTTCTAATTCTTCATCTAATGGTTGCAAGTCGGGTTTTAGTGATCATCGACCTAACATGCAACTAAAAGGTCTATATAGGACTATCCTAGTCTGTTAAGGATTATTATTATTATTATTTTTTAAGAGGAGAAGAGAAGAGAGAAAAGAATTCTAAAGAAGAGATCCTAAGAAGTCTTAAAACTAATAGAAGAATTAGTTGTGGTTAGATTTTAATTACAATCAAGTTAGCATGCAGTGGACTCTCTATCCTAAAGTTATCCTAGTTCTGGACAGCTCCTAACTGTAGTTAGCCTTCAAGCCCTCCAAGTCAGAGCTTGACCAACCAACTGGCCAGGTAAGTGTAAGGTTGGTGGGAGTCTCCCCGTTGCTTTCCTTAGACACCAATTAAATTGGCCAAGTCAGCGAACGGAACTAATTAAAAACCTCCTTCCTTCAGGCCCAGTCGTCCCGCAAACCACTTGCCTAGACACCAGCTAGCTGACCAAGTCTAATTTGGTTCAACTCTCAGGGTCACTTGTCCTAATGAGCTCGAAATCCTTAGGGGTCAACGTCTAATTAATTTAAGATTAAGGTCTAAGTTATGCAAATGCAAGGGAGTGATTTGTGGGCCAAGGAAGGGTGATCAAATCTCCACCTAATCTTAGTTAATGGGTTGCATCCTTAAAGTTAATTATGGAGATGCAATGCAAAGAAACAAGGTGTCCAATCAAGTTAGAAATTTTTATATTTGAGGTTATGCTATTTTAGTTAAGTGTTATGAAATGTCAGTATTTTTTTTTTTTTTAATTCAACCATGCCAAGATCCCCGGCAATGGCGTCAAAATTTGATGCATAGTCGTTGATAGCATCAAAAATAACTTTACTCACTACGTAGGTAGGATGAGTCGAGATCGTATCCTCAGAGATCTTGGGCTAAGTTGAGATTGCAAAATAAAAGAAAGAAGCATTGTTTTGATTTAAAAAATAAATTATCTTAAAATTGATGTAATTAGAAAATAAAGAGCTCGAGAGTTTTGAATTAATTTGCACTAGCAGAGTTGTATCTCTTTTTTAATTAAATAGATGTGATTAATCTTAGAAAAAATATCTATCTTTCCTCGATACACCCCATACCCGTAGATCACGGCGTGTCTCCAGAAAGTATTAGGTAAACAACTTTTCTTTCTTCGACATGCCCCGTACCCGTAGATCACAGCACATCTCCGAAAAGTAAAAGTTATTCCTAATATTAATGTAACAGGAAAGCATAAATAAAAGCATATGAAAGAGAGCAAATAAAAAATTCATGATGATTTAAATAAAAAGCATAATCTTTATTGCATATAAAAAAATACAAGAAAGTTTAGAACAATAAACCTACTCTGTGTCGTTACAAAATTTCTTCTCCACTCCCGAGACCGCTAGCCTAGCTGCTTATGGAGTAGTCCCTTTCTCTTCCTCTATGCAAGGCTCTAGAAGAATTCCTGGGCTCCCCCTCCAATGGGAGTACAAAAGTCTTTTTATAAGTGTTAGGAGGGAGGAGTTTTACATGATTTTCTGATGTGAGACTAAAAAAAATACTAAGGACTAAAAGATGGATGGATGAGATGAAAAGATCACAAGCAGATAAAGAAAATACAAATTCTTCCTCTTGAAATATTTCCAAGTATTATATTCTTTCCTTTAATTTTAAGATCCCTCTATTCGCCACTGCGTCCGCCTTGCCAAACTCCCCGCGAACCCGCACGCCCGCCTTGCCGTGCCCGATGCCACGATGCTGCGCCCGCGCATCCGCCCACACACTCGCCCGTGCGCCCGCGTGACCGCACGCTGCTTCCGCATGAACCCACCACGTGACATTAGCTGTTTACACTCCAAATTACAAAAAGAAACTTTTGTTTTTTTAAAATGACGTCTATATCCTTTTTGGATTTCTTGCATAGTATCTTCATTTTCTATAATACCGTATGCATCCTTCTTTTATTTAAATTTTTTTTTAAGTCCAATTTTCTTCAAACTTGAGTCTTTTTGATCTATGAATCGGACTCTTTGTATCGGCGATCACCTTTCCTGTAAAACATAAAAAGAAGCATCAAATTATTAATAAATAAAATAAATTAAATATAATTTTCTATTTTAAATGACTTAAATTAAGTATTTATCAGTTCCAGAACTAGACACTGAAGTGTCTGTCCAGCTAACACGGTACTCTACCAGATCTCCTTAAAGGTGTTACTTTAATGGGCTTCAAGTTTGATCTAATCAAATCCAGTTCTGTAGGTTTACTAGATTATGTCGGTTCATTTTCTACCAGTCAAACTTCCAAGTTCAACTTGATAGGCATCAGTTCCTTCTCTAAGGAACTCCTTTCCAAGAGGAATGCCCTACTGCTGATGAGCATCTTATGTTCTTCAACATGATAGAATTAATAACCCTTAAACACCTATTGGACCAAGAACCAAGTTTATCTATATGCAAACCTTTGACATAGGCCGATCAACACCAAACCCAAAGGTGAGAGAGTCTAGGTCTATGTTCGATCCATATCTCATATGGAATCTGCACAATAGACTTACTCAATATATTTTCAGAGTAAAACAAGTAATCACAAGAGCACAATCCTGAAACAAGCAGAGAAGTGAACCCTATTATGGATTGAACCATGTCTAACAAAGTTCAACTTCTCCTTTCAGATGCACTATGTTCTGAAAAAGAATCCACTGAGAGAGAATCTAAGTCTCTCCTAGATATGTCACAAACTCACTGGATAAATATTCGCCTTTTTGATCTGATCGAAGAGTTCTAACACCTTATCCAGTTTGTTTCAATCTTTCATAATTGAATCATTTGAATATTTCAAATGATTCAGGCCAGACGCACCCATGCCTAGATTGGTTGTCTGTAATAAAATATTAATATCTTTCTCTGGCACTTAAGTTCACAGATCCACATACATTACTATATATGAGACTTAGAACTTTATCAGCTCCTTCACCTTTTCCATTAAAAGGTGACTTTGTCGTCTTTCCAAGAAGACAAGACTCACAGGCTATCAATGATTCACAATCATTGATGTCAAAGTTTTCGTCTCAAGCTAATCCATTTATCCTGTTCTTGTCAAGGTGACTAAGCCAAAGATAGACTTCCATGATATTATCTAACTTGGGTGTGTACATTACACTTAATAGGCTGTGTAAATGTTAAATGCTATTTTCTTATTATCCATGTATTATTGTAACATTATTCATAATAATATCACAATAATCTTTCTTTATTAATGAATGATAATCATCTTTGGTCAAAAGGCCAACAAAAATTACATTCATCATAAACAATGGAAAATAGTAATAATTACTCTAAATGATAACATTTGAAAATAAGCTCTACAATTCCTAAAGTTAGGATGGAATAAGACTTCCATCCCTAACATTCAAGAATTTTTCACTATTTTCAAACATTCCACTTGTAGTCCTAGCAATAAATTGCGTAAGATCATGGTATCTAATACTTAGGTAGTGGAATTACATAGAGAAACTTTAAGGTGTTATTATATAACATCCTTGATGAGCACCTCTTGTTCTTTTCTCTTGTTCAGCCTATTATGGTCAAGGAAAGCAAGACAATTCTTGTTCCTATGACCTTGCTTCTAACAGTAGAAGCAACATGCCTGATTTGGATCAATTTTGGATTAATTATTTTGACTGGACTAAGAAGCCCCAATATGAACCTATTCGTACTACTGAACCAAATTCAACTTTCGATACTAATTAATGAAGTTGGGTCCCATAAGTCATCACTAACTAACAGCTATTGGAGCAATTAAGGTTTAGTTTTATTTTGATAAAAGAAAATAATGACCTAATGTATATGAATTATTTTAAGCCTAGAGACTTGGACTTTAGTCTCAAGGTTCTCTCACTATTTTATTCAAAATGGTAGCCTCTACCTCCAATTCGAAAAATTACTTTAATTTTCTAGTAGGTATTAGAATTCACATAGACTACAGACAAGCCCGACTTTGGTCGGCCAATCCATCTACATCTACGGGTAGGTTCATTAACCAATTATTTCTCCAAACAACTTCTAGTAATTTAATTTTGCCTCAGAAACCTAATCAGTAGGCTTTGGCCTCCACTGTAAGGATCCAGTTAGGTCCAACTATTAACATGACCATACTTGGTGCGTCTAACCAACGAATGATTAAGCCCAACTTTGGTTGGCTCACCTAACCACCATTAGAGAGACACTTTCAAGTCGTCATATGATGAGTGATAATTTCATTAGTCAACAAGCACCAGGCCTTTAGGTCTGTAATGATTATTGAGTTAATGGACCCATTATCAAATACCTTAATGGGAAGCTATGACTCAGTTATCTCCATAACTTTATCATTTTAAGGACCTAATAATTTTAGAAGATTTAAAATTATTAGTGATTTAAGGATAGAAAGGATATGAACCAATTTGCTCTCACTGACTTTATCAAGTCAAATCCTCCCACTGACTTCTCAAGTCATTAACAAGGACTAGGATCAAATTTGATCCATGGGCACCTAGATCAGTCTCACTAAATGACATTAGACTCACTGATTTCCTATGTGACATGGGTTAGCATGAATCTATGAGCAACCTAATTAAGACCTGATTAACCACATTGGCCAGTTAAATATGATCGATGGGAGGGTCTGCCAAAGCTTGCCTTAGACACCATAAGAAATGACCAAGTAAGCAGGCTCTCAATTAAAAACCACCGATCAGGTATACCTCAGACACCAACTGGTTTATCAGTTTTGATTTGGTCTGCCTAAAGACTCAGGCTCAACCGCTGAGCCACGATCAGTGTCCATTTGTTAGAAATATGGACTTTGATCAACTACAACTATTGAAATGATCTATAGAAATGACCTAATCCTAATTAACTTTTAATTAAATTTGATCAATTTCTTAACTTAGTCCATATTTAATCTAACCCTAGGTCTAACCCAGTTAATGACCTGATCAAAGCTAACCCATTACCCTTTAACCCATATTTTATGGAATTATCTTAGGAACTTTAAACCATAAACCTAGATCCTAAACAATCATTTAATTCTTTTAATTAAATTCATGGTTGAGGGTTGGGGTTCGGCATTTTGAAATTCATTTTCAATTTTTGAAAAAATTAATACAATCTAGTATTGTTTCACTAAATAGGTTGATTCATTTCAAAAATGGGTCAGTTTATTTCACTAATAAATATTAATTGTAAGTTAAAATAATTAAATTCAGCCAACTTTTCAGTCAAGCTGGCATGCTAGTCGAGCCGACCCGATCAGCAAATAGAACCTTCGCAAGATCCTGTTCTTGGCTGATTTTAATCTATGTACATTACATAAAAATTTATAAAATAAAATAGATTTAAGCTAAAATATTCATGATAAGATTTATTTAAACTCTTTTAAATTTTTTAGATCGCAACATACCAGGACAACCTTTGCACTGTAAGGGTAAACCTTACAACAAGACAACCTACAGTCCATGCGATCATTATTTTATTTTTTAGATTTATTTTAATATAATTATGAATATATTATAAAAAAACCTAGATAATCTGATACCACTGTTGGAAAAGGTGCAAGATTTCATGCATGAGTTTCAAAATATTTTTGAAATATAACACAGTGGAACATGTAAATTAAACAATTTAATCTACAAATGCATGTAATCAAATTACTAAATCATACAATTAGGATCTATAACATGTCATATTATATTTATAAATTAAAAAATAAAAACTTTGGTATTGATCAAAGCAATACCCTAGATCTGAAATAATTTCGGATCTAAAACCTAGATCACATCTAAATAAAAGAAGAGATCAGATCTCTTACTTTCATGCGGGTTGAGAACTCCATGGTTGATTTTTTTTATTATCTTTAGAGCCGCACATGCGTTCAGCCTCTACAGGTAAACCACACGAGGCTGTAATAAAATCGAAGGTTCGTCGAACGAAGATCTACTCGAAGTGCTAGCTTCTTGCAGATCCCTCCAGATGGTTAATCTAAAAAATATTCTTCGAATCTCTTGAACATTTTATGAGATGAAGAATATGAGGAGGAATAAGGAAGAAGTTAAATCTTTTGATGTTCCTAAAATCAAAAATAATAATATAAAAGAAAAAGTCCTAAGAGTAGATAGTTCTTCTCTTTCAGTACATCAACGATTGATGTCCTGAAAATATCTTTGTGCTAAGACATGAGAAGACCTTCTTCTCTAGATATTTCTCTAATATTCAGATCTTATGATATCTGATTTTTTTCATAAAAAAATCTCATGATTTATGGAGAAGAAGGGTTCTAAAAGAAACCTTAAGAAAAGACCTTCTTTTTTTCTTCTTCTCTCATCAGAACATGATCAGATCATGTCCAAAATAAGATCACCATGTTCCAACTCATTGGAGCATGAATCCACCATGCCATCCCTCTCTCTCTCTTAGATTTTTATCATACAAAAATATAAAATAAAGAGAAAATAAACTAAAAAGAAAAATAATATGAGAAATACATCTTCTCTCTTACCTTTTGTTTCTACAAGATATCAACTTTTGATCTCTTGATAAAAGAATCTCCTCCAAGGATTTTGGTACCTCAATCCACCCATGACATCCTCTTTCTCCTCTTTTATTTTTACCTAAAAGCTACAAATTTTTGACTCTTATTTGATAGCATATGGGGTGGCAACTTTTTATATGGTAGACTAGGTCATAAAACCTAGTCTAACAAGGAGTCCATGGGGCGTCCAACTCTTGGATGCCCCCTCCCTCACAAATTTCGTGGAGAGCATGAAAATAACCACAAAAGAGGTAATAAAAATAAGGGACAAGGATGGAGGAAGTTGGTGCATGAGAGGAGGGAAGAGTCCTTGTGAAGAGGGACTCTTTCAAACAAAGGAGATAAACCTAAACCACTTTCCATAATTAATCAAATCTTTTTTCATATTGAATCAAATCAAATCTGATTCAAATATCTAGAATAAGTGGTGTGAGATAATATTCCTTGGATGTAGATATCATAGAAAAATATCTGGAAATTAATTAGTGGGTGTGGGCTTGAAATTTCTTTGGTGGCGCAAGAGAAGTGATGGAGTCCTAGTCTAATTAGGATTCTTATGTAGATTAGGTCAAACACTTTGAATCCAATCCAAATTAATTGCAACCTAATTAATGATGATTCTAGTCTAACTAAAAATCCAATTAAATCAGATTAAACTATATTTAATTCTGATTTAAATTCTAGCTTAATTAGAAATTAGGTGCATACAAGTCTTAGTCGAACAGGGACTTGTTCTCTCTTGCAATTGGTTTATCCAATAAACTAATTAGACTTAATCTAATTAAATCCAAACTAATTCTAATTAAATTAAATTTAATTAGACTTAATCTTAGCTTAATTGCTCAATCAGATTGAGCCAATTAGCAATCCAATTGCTAATTGGTCCTCCTGCAACACTTGCATTAGGTCAAACATCAATCACATTGATCGTTTAATCTAAGAATGATTCTGAATCATTGATTAACCATCTGATTAGATTTTAACCTCTTATGTGTGTTATCCTATAGGTTCGAACCTAAGCTGGTAGTATAGAAACTAATTTTTGTACCAGTCGAAGTAACCATCTAGCAATGATTCCCGACGTCAAGATAGGTCGAATGTATGCAAAGCAACATTCTAAGAACCCTGACCCATGGTTACCGTATAATTCATCTTTTTGATCAATAATACTCAAGATGACTTCGAGTATGCTATCAATACTCATATAAGTCATCTCTATTATGTCTTAAAAGTTTGCAAATCTCGTGACTCCTCACGAGGATTACCTAGGCCTAGGTTTTGCTAAATTGAAACACAGTGAGACATTCTCTTCTTGAAGTTAATCAGGAGTGGTCAATCTCATCTTGACTCACACACTGACTTTACAAGTACTTGACTGTACCCAAAAATTTTTCAAATCTATATTAAAAATACAGGCAGTCCGGCACCAAAGCACAGTGAGTTGCTAGCAAGTCACCATGGTGATCTTAGGTCGGAGAGACACTTATACCCATTGGCCTTAGCTAACTACTCTTGATAGTAGAGTGTTACATTGGTCATGTTCAATACAGATGTACTCATACATCTCACCTGGATGCCATACCAATATCTTCACACCACTTGTTTACGAGGACAACCAACGCATATGACATACAGCGACCTATACTTGATAAGTTATCATCCTTATTAATAACTTATCATTTGGTTGTGAACAATTTAAGAACCATCCGATAAATTCTTCTTTATTGATTGATTGTAGTTCTTTATTAATAACTTATCATAATTTAGGAGTTCATTTAAGGAAGATAGAACTTTTATGATGAACTTGCCAAATAACTATTATTATTAGATAATTCATATACTAATTCCAATCATCTACCACTTAGATGATTGGCTTTAGGACATACTTCTCAACAGAAAGGGCCATATATAAGATGTGAAAAGATGACAGTGTGACTGTCAAATGCATCATGCTTGCCTCGATGAACAATGAACTTCAGAGGCAGCATGAGAACATGGATATTCCTTCTATACTCCTAAATTTTAAGGAGTTATATGGGGAACAAAGTTGAACTGTTAGATATGAGATATCTAAGTAGTTGTTCCATACCCGCATGACTGAAGGCTTGTCTATGCAAACTCATATCCTGAAGATGATTGATTTGATCACTTGTTTAGGATAATTAGGTTTTGCTATGGATGGTAAACTCAGTCAGAATTTGATTCTGCAGTCTCTTCCCGACTCCTTCTCTTAGTTTGTCATAAACTACCATATGAACAAACTAAATATCAGCCTGTCTGAGCTGTTGAACATGCTGAAACAGCAAAGAGCCATTTCAAAGGTGAAAAAGGCTCCAGTTCTTCTTGTCAATAAAATCAACAAGAAGAAAGGTAAGAAGGGTTTCAAAAAAAAGATGAACCTTAAGGCCGGCATCTCCGAGAAGAAGGCAAAAAAAGTCTCTGCCAAAGGTACTTGCTATCACTATGACGAGGGGCATTGAAAGAGAAATTGTAAGGAATACCTTGTAACTGTGAAACAAGTAAATTTTTCTAAAGATTTGTATATGATACAAACTAACTAATCATTAAATACTTCAATTTCAGATTCTTGGATATTGAATACCACCTATGGCTCACACCTTTGGAAATTATTACATGATTTGTAGGAAATAAAGAGTCTAAATAAAGATGACTTTGAGCCATTCGATGCTAGTGGAGAGTCCATTCAGGTCGAAGCTGTGGGAATCAAGATTTTGAAGTTATCTTCGGATAAAGTTTTAGAATTGAAGACCTATTATTTTATCCTAATATTGTAAGAAATATTATTTCTGTACCCTTGTTATTAGAGCAAGGCTTTGAAATAAAAGCAAAGAACATTGGGTTCTATATATTTATCTAACAAATTTTATGAAAATGCTTTTATAGATAATGGTCTTCTATTTCTATCACTTAATGATAATGTACTTCATGTTAATAACATGAAGAAAAAAAAGAGAGGATGTGAATGTCACATACCTCTGGCATTGCCGACTTGGTCATATAAATGAGTTAAGAATTAACAAGTTATACAAAGATAAATTTTTTGATCCTTATAATTTTGAATCATATGAAACTTATGAATCTTGTCTCATGGGTACAATAACCAAGACTCCATTTTCTAGATATGGAGAAAAGATGAGTGACATCTTGGACCTTGAATATATTGATGTTTGCGATCCAATGTCGACTCAAGTCAGAGGTGGATACTCTTATTTTATTATATTTATTGATGATATACCTAGATTTAGATATGTGTATTTAATGAAATACAAATTTGAAGCCTTTGACAAGTTTAAAAGAATGGTTGAAAAATAAACTGATAAAAGTATTAAAGCTTTTCGACCTGATCGATGAGAAGAATATTGTTAGAAAATATGTCCCAAAAGTCAATCGTCAACCTGTTGATGGTTGAGCAACCATGTATTACAATTGATTTATAAATAAATAAAATATATTTTTGATATTTTCATCATAAATTTTCATCTTCTAATAAACTCCATTGTTGTGATGAAATACTTAGGACTATTTAGGTTCGATAAAGAGAGGATTTATCGATTAGTCCTTAAAACTGTTCACGATCAAATGATAGGCTGTTAATAAGGACGATAGCTTCTATCGAGCATAGGTCACTGTAGGCTATATGGGTTGGTTGTCCTTTTAATCAAGGAGTGTGAAGACACTGGTATGGCATACAGGTGAGATGTAAAGGTACATCATCATTGAACGTGACCAACTCTAAAATATTCTGCTATCGAGAATGTCTCTGATGGGATATAGGTATAAGTGTCCCTTAGACCTAAGATTACCTCAGTGACTTGCAAGCAACTCACTGTGCTTTGGTATTGGACTAACTGAATTTTTAATTCAGTGACTGAAGGCTTCTAGGCACAGTCAAGTACTTGCAACGTTGGAGTGTGATCAAGATAGGATTGACCACTCCAAGAGTTGGAGAAGAATGAGTCACTGTATTTCAATTTAGTAAAACCTTGACCAGAGTAATCCATTAGATGGATTTGATATTTTGAAATACAATATGGATAACCTGATCAAAGTTGACAGTTGAACTCTAAGGTATCCTATGAGCATTTTGGTCAAGGGGATGAATTATATGGAAACTATATCCGTATGGGTTCTAAGGATGTTGTTCTACACATTCGACCTATCCGACCGTCAGGTACCATTGCTAGATGGTCACTTTGATTGGTATAGAAATTTATTTCTATGGTATCAACTTAGGTTCAGACCTATGAGGTCACACACATTAGAGTTTGTGATCTAATTGGATGGTTGATGAACGATTAAGAATCGTTCTAGGGTTAAATGATCAATACAATTGACATTTAACCTAGTGCAAGTGTTACAGGAGGATCGATTAGCAATTTTATTGCTAATTAGCTTAATTTGATTAAGTCAATGATCTGAGATTAAGTTTAATTAAATATAATTTAATTAGATTTAGTTTGGGATTGATTGGATCATGTCCAATTGGTTTATTGGATAAGCCAAGTGTAAGAAAAAAGTAGTCCTAGTCCAATTAGGACTTGGATCAACCTAATTTCTAATTCGATTAGAAAATTAAATTAGATTTAAATCTAATTTAATTTGATTAAATTAGATTCTTAATTAGGTTAATACCTATTTTAATTAGATTGATTTATTTTTGATTTGATTTGGTTTTAGAAAGCAAATTTGAACAAGTCATAGATTGAATCCTAGTAAGACTAGGATTCCACCTTGCGCCACCTTAGCCCCCCATGCCCACTCTCTCTTATTTTATGTGACAAAACCTTCTCTTCCAGGCCTTCATGCACACCCAAATCTTTCCTCTCTTTCTCTCTTATATGGAATGTGGTTGTGGACCAAGTCAAAGTCGGAATTAGTTTGGATTTCAAATTCTATAAGATAGAATTTTAGAAAACCAAAACTCTTTCTTTATGACACTGATTTTACTTAGATTTTTTTTGAAATTTTTGTGGCTTTTATAGCACATATTGTGAACCCTTTTCTGGTGGTCCATGGTAGAAAAAGAAGGAGGAGGCACCCAAGAGTTGGGCACCCCTGGTCTTTCTCTGTTTGGATTTTTCTTGACTAGGTATTTGACCTAGATAAGGATTCTTCATATCTCTTTATTTAAGAATAATTTTTTCTTAAAATTTTTGTGAATTATAAAGCACTGAGATCTATTTGGGGCATGTAAAAATTAATGAGAAAGAATGTTAGGGCATGGAGATATAATAGACATAAAACTAGGTGTCTGGGTTAGAGCAAAAAGAAGAAGAAGAGGGTCTTCTTCTAGGGTTGCTGTGTTCACCACTTCCCTTCCTCCATCTGTGAGTTTTCTGAGAGTGTCTCATATCTGAAACTCCTTTTCCTACTTCTCATCTTTGAAAGAGTCCAAATCAAGAAGAAGGCATCTAATCGACCATCGAAGAAGGATCAGCACAGTACTAGCATACTGTACTGATTTCTTGGATCAGGACTTCTGATCATGATTTGTGGGCTCGTGTGGATGACTCCTAGAGGTCAGACGTATGTGTGACTCACAATATCATCCTCAAGCTTAGATCAACAAAGTTAGAATGTCTAACTTGCAAGGTAATAGATCTGATCTATTATATTTTACATACATTAGATGTAGTATAGAAACATGTTGATATGATCAACATGTAGTTCTTGCTCTTTATATTTTAATTTTTGATTTAATTCTATATAATAATCATATAATAAGATCTTAGATCTAGAGATTCTCTAATTTTATAAGATAAATTTTGATTTATTTTAGTCTTCCGCTGCCTGATCTTGAAAAAGTTTCAAGATCTAACCCTGAAACCCTAGATCTGGTTCCTTTAATTGGGTTCAGAGCCTAGGTTATTTATTACATGATTATTTATACATACTTAGATTACTTTTTAGATTAGATCTAATTTATAATCTGATTGTTAAATCTAAAATTAAAATTTTTAGATCAATCACGAATTGTAAGTTGTCCTGCTGTAAGGTTTACCCCTTACAGTGTAAAGGTTGTCCTAGTTTGTGTAGATCTCTCTTTAATCATAAATTTATTAGATATGATCTAGATTAAAATTATGATTTATTAGATTTAAAAAGTATTTAAATTTATAATAAAATCTTTTTATTAATAATTTCTGCATAAAGAACTATCATGTATTTGTCTGAAAAATTTACGCTGTTTAAAGTTGAAATTATTTCAATTACATGAACCATTTAGATTAGATCTAAAGTAGTTTCATACTTATTTTACTTGCATTTTGATTATGAATCAAACATGCAACTTGGTTGGTAAGAACCATGTTGTAAAAATATTTTACAAACATTAAAATTATTTTCGAAAAGCCGAACCCCAACCCTCAGCCCAAAACTTAATTGAGAATTAAGAAGTTATTTGATTAGGTTCTAAGACTGTGAATTGAAGAACCTAAGACACAAACCATAACACATTGGGTTAATGGGTTAGTGAGAATTAGGTCCATTAATTGGGTTAGACCTAAGGTTAGATGAAAGATGGACTTAATTAGAGAATTAACTAAATCTAATCAATTGTTGTCTTAAATTAGGTCAAGGATTTCTTAGATCAATTATAATAGTTGTAGTTGGTCAAGTCCATGTCTTTAATGAGAACCAAATGGACTTGATTCTTGGCTAAGCGATCTAGCATGAACTGTTATGTTGATTTAATCGAAACTAATTAAATCAGTTGGTGTCTAAGGTAAACTAAACTGGTGGTTTTTAATTGGCAGCCCACTTATCTGACCATTTTCGATAGTGCCTAAGGCAAGCTTTGGCAGACCCTCCCATCGATCGAACTTATCTGGCCTCTTGATGAAATTATGTTTTGATTGGATCACTTAACTATCCGAGCTGACCCATGTCAGCTAGGTAAATCAGTATGACTAATTTAGGTGCTCCTAGACCAGCCCTTTTAATGGTCTTCCTTAAGCTGACTTGGTGAAGCCAGTGGGAGAATCATGGTAAGTCAGTTCATCTGACGTCCTCCTCTAAATTAATTAAATTTTTTAAAATTATTAGGTCCTTAAAATAAAATAGTTATGATGATAACTAGATCATAGCCTCCCATTAAGTGGATGATAATGGGTCCATCAGTTGGATAATCATTGGAGGCCCAAAGGCCTAGTGCTTATCGGCTGATGGAATTGTCATTCATAATATGATTTTTTGACTGCATCTTTCTGAATGGTGGTTAGGTTAGCCAACCAAAGTTGGGCCCAATCATTCATTGGCTAGATGGGCCAAGTATGATCATGTTAATGGTTGGACCTAACCAGACCTTTTCAGTGGAGGCCAAAACCTACTAATTAGGGACTGGGGCAAAATTTAAATTACTAGAAATTATTTAGAGAAATAATTGGTTATGAACCTACCCTTAGATGTACATGGGTTGGCCAACCAAAGTTGGGCTTGTATTCAGTCTAAGTGAATTCTAGTACCCACTAAGAAACTAGGGTAATTCTTCAAATTGGAGGTAGAGGCTACCAATTCGAATAAAATAGTAGGAGAAATCTTTTGATTAAAGTCCAAATCTTTAGGTTTAATGAATCAATTTCTAATTAGGTTATGATTTTTCTTTGTGTAGATATGGCCACTTCTCTGTCGCTCCGATCATTGTTGGACAATGATAAGTTGGTGGGACCCAACTTCGATAGCTGGTATTGAAAGTTGAAGATAGTCCTAGAGCAAGAATGGATCCTATATGTGATAACAGATCCTGCACCTGAGGAGCCAGCTGCCAATGCACGTGGAACAGTCAGAGACACTTACGAGAAGTGGCTCAGTGACTGGCCATGGTGTGCTGCATCATGCTGGTTGCCATGAGCGATGAGTTCAATCATTGATTTGAGATGGCTCAGCCAAAGGACATGCTTCAAGTACTGGAGGATGCCTTTAGCACACCTGATGACGTGGAGAGGCACAAGACTAGTTGTGCCATCTTCAATGCCAAAATACGGGATGGTGCTTCTATCACTGATCATGTATTGTACATGATTGAGTTGATGGAGCATTTGAGTAAGCTCAGTTTTTCCTTGCATGAGCAGCTTAGAAAAGATGCAATACTGAACTCGCTGTCCAAGTCTTATCTCCCATTCCTTACTCACTATAGAATGACAAAGCCTGAAGTAAACTACCACGGGTTACTGGGGTTGCTTCAGAACTTTGAGAAGGATCACCGACTCCACAAAGAGTCGGTAAACTTAGTGGGAGGTTCATCTTCTGGTTCTCGACCCTTTGAGAAAGGGAAGAAGAACAAGAAGAAAAAAGTAAAGAAGGTGCAAGTTCAGGCTGGGACATCAGTGCAGGACTAGACCAGAAAGATCGAGCCCGATAAGAGTCAAGCTGAATACTTCTTTTGCAAGAAGCGGGGGCATTGGAAGAAGAATTGTCCTCAGTACATTGCTTCCATGGACTCGAACAGGCAGAGAAAAAAGCAAGCTGTTGCTGGACAAAGGTATTTATATGATAACTCCTTGTAATTTTTCTATTTGTGATATAACTAACTGGGTATTGGATACCGATAGTCCTTATCATATTTGCAATTCGTTGCAGGGGTTGCAGGTCAGTAGGAGATTCGAGCAAGACAAGAGGTTTCTGAATGTTGGAGATGGAAGACCAGTTCCAGTTATAGCATTAAGAATCTTGAAACTTGTATTTGAGTTCCATACCGTTGTTCTTAATGATTATCATTTCTGTCTCAATTTTTTTTTAAATATTATTTCTGTAGGCCTTCTGGCCAAAAATGATTATGAAATTTCAATAGAGAAACAAGTTTGTAATATCATTGTGAATGATATTACTATTTTTTGTGGATATTTGAACAATGGTATGTATATGTTATCACAACCTGTTAACGTAGTCTATTCTACAGGCAAGCACCCTAGATTAGATAATGTATCAGATATCTACTTATGGCACTGTAGGCTAGATCATATAAACAAGAATAGGATAAACATGTTGACTCAAGAGAGAATCATCGAAGTCAGTGATTATGAAATACTTCCAACCTGTGAGTCCTATCTTCTTGGTAAAATGACCAAATCACCTTTTACTGAAAAAGGTGAGAGAGCTACTAAGCTCTTGGGCCTAGTATATACTGATGTATGCGGGCCCATGAGCACAAGTGCTAGAGGTGGATATTTCTATTTCATCACTTTCATGGATAATCTATCCAGATATGGATATGTCTATCTGATGAAACATAAGTCAGATTTATTTAAAATATTCAAATGATTTCGATGTGAAGTAGAAAAATAAACTGGAAAGAGTATTAAAACTCTTCGGTCTGATCGAGGAGGAGAATATCTTTTCAATGAGTTTCTCACATATCTAGGAGAGAATGGGGTTCTCTCCCAATGGACTCCTTCAGGAACACCATAGCATAATGGTGTGTCTGAAAGGAGAAATCGGACTCTGTTAGACATGGTCCGATCCATGATGGGTTTTGCCAGCTTGCCAATATCCTTCTAGGGATATGCACTCGAATCAACCTGTTATCTATTAAATAGGGTTCCAAGTAAGTCTGTAATTAAGACTCCATATGAGATATAGACAGGGCTTAAGCCAGCACTTTCACACCTTAGGGTCTGGGGGTGCCCGACCTATGTCAAACGGTTAGTTACAGATAAACTTGGACCTAGATCTGACAAATACACATTCATAGGGTACCCCAAAGAGATCAAAAGATATTTTTTCTACTATGCTGATGAACAAAAAGTGTTCGTCAACCTTAAGGCAATCTTTTTAGAAAAAGAGTTTCTTGGTGAAGGAACCGTTGCCTCTAAGGTTGAACTTGATGAAGTTTAATAGGTAGAAGGACCGACACTAATAGCTGAACCTGAGTCAGATTTGATTAGATCAGATTCAGAGCCCAATGTGTCTGCACCATTAAGGTGAATCGGTAGAGTACCGCATCAGCCGGACAGATACTATGATTTCTTGGTCCGAGATGGTGATCCCATCGAACTCGATGAGAACGATGAGAATTCGATCACCTATGTGGATGCAATGCAGAGATCTAATTCTGAGAAATGGGTTGAAGCTATGAAATCTAAAATAAAGTCCATGAAGGATAAGATGCATGGATATTGGTTGACCCACCTGAAGGGGTTAAACCCTTTGGGTGTAAATGGGTCTTCAAAAGGAAGAGGGGCACAGACGGAAAGGTGGAGACCTATAAAGCCCATATAGTTGCCAAGGGGTATCGTCAACATTATGATATTGACTATAACGAGATGTTCTCCTCTGTGGCAATGCTTAAATCCATTCGGATAATGCTTGCAATAGCTGCCCATTTGGATTATGAGATTTAACAGATGGATGTAAAGACAGCTTTCCTAAATGGAGAGCTGACTGAAGAGGTGTATATGATACAACCTGAGGGATTTACATCCACAGATGAGTCCAATGTATGCAAGCTTCAGAGATTTATTTATGGATTGAAGCAAGCTTCTCGAAGTTGAAATATGCATTTTGATAAGGTGATCAAAACGTATGGCTTCATTAAGAATGGAGAAGAGCCCTGCATCTATAAATGGGCAAATGGTCCAGTTCTGGTATTTCTTATTTTGTATGTGGATGACAAGCTCTTAATCAGGAATGACATCCCCGCACTACAAAGAATAAAAGTTTGGTTATCATCGCAGTTCTCCATGAAGGACTTGGGTGAAGCATACTACATCCTAGGGATGAAGATCTATAGGGATAGATCTAAAAGGATGCTTAGGTTATCCCAGTCCACGTACATAGATACTGTGCTGAAGAGGTTCAGCATGGAGAATTCCAAGAAGTGCTATCTACCGATAGGCCATGAAATTTCTCTCTCTAAGAAGGATTGTCCGATAACTCCTGAAGAGAGAGAGCGTATGAGTAGAGTCCCATATGCTTCAGCCATGAGATCTATCATGTACGCCATGACATGTACAAGGCCAGATGTGGCATACTCACTAGGAGTAGTGAGTGGATACCAATCTGATCCTAAAAAAATCACTGAAAAGTAGTTAAAGCCATCCTTATGTATTTGAGAAATACTAAAGACCAATTGTTGGTTTATGGTGGCTCAGATCCAAAATTTATGGGGTTCACAGACTCTAGCTTTCAATATGACCATGATGACAGCAGGAGCATGTCGGGTTATATCTTTACTATGAATGGTGGAGCCATCTGCTGGAAGAGTTCCAAGCAGCATACAGTGACAGACTCTGTTTGTGAGGTGGAGTACATCGCAGCATTGGATGCCATGAAGGAAGCTGTGTGGCTGAGAAAATTCATCATCGAGCTCAGAGTAACACCCTCCCTTGATGGTTCGGTCCTACTCTACTACGACAGCACTAGTGCCATTGTTCAAGTGAAGGAACCCAAAGCACACTAGTAGACAAAGCACATTTTGTACCACTTTCACTTGGTCCGAAAGATCGTGGATCGAGGTGACATTGACCTTCAGAAGATCAACAGAAAGGAGAACCTGGCCGACCCCTTCACTAAAGCCCTGGAGATAAAGGAGTTCAACAACCACAAGTCGAAGATGGGTATTAGATACTGTGTCGAGTGGCTTTAGGACAAGTGAAAGTTGTTGGAAAATATGTCCCAAAAGTCAATCATCAACCTATTGATAGTTGAGCAACCTTGTATTGTAATTGATTTGTTAATAAATAAAATATATTTTTGGTATTTTTATCATAAGTTTTCATCTTCAAATGAACTCCATTGTTGTGATAAAATCCTTAAGACTATCTAGGTTCGATAAAGAGAGAATTTATCGATTAGTCCTTAAAACTGTTCACGATCAAATGATAGGCTGTTAATAAGGACGACAGCTTCTATCGAGCATAGATTGCTGTAGGCCATAAGGGTTGGTTGTCCTCTTAACCAAAGAATGTGGAGACACTGGTATGGCATACAGGTGAGATTTAAGGGTACATCATCATTGAACGTGACCAACTCCAAAATATTCTGCTGTCGAGAATGTCTCTGATGGGATATAGGTATAAGTGTCTCTTAGACCTAAGATCACCTCAGTGACTTGCAAGCAACTCACTGTGCTTTAGTACTGGACTAACTGAAATTTTAATTTAGTGACAGAAGGCTACTGGACACAGTCAAGTACTTGCAAAGTCGGAGTGTGATCAAAATGGGATTGACCACTCCAAGAGTTGGAGAAGAATGAGTCGCTGTATTTCAATTTAGCAAAATCTTGACCAGGGTAATCCGTTAGATGGATTTGATATTTTGAAATACAATGTGGACAATCTGATCAGAGTTGACAGTTGAACTTTCAGGTGTCCTATGAGCATTTTGGTCAAGGGGATGAATTATATGAAAACTATATCCGCATGGGTTCTATGGATGTTGTTCTATACATTCGACCTATCCGACCATCGGGTACCATTGCTGGATGGTCACTTCGATTGGTATAAAAATTTATTCTTATACAACCGACTTAGGTTTGGACCTATGATGTCACACACATTAGAGTTCATGATCCGATCGGATGGTTGATCAATGATTAAGAATCGTTCTAGGGTTAAACGATCAATACGATTGACATTTAACCTAGTACAAGTATTGCAGGAGGATCGATTAGCAATTTGATTGCTAATTAGCTTAATTTGATTAAGCTAATGGGTTGAGATTAAGTCTAATTGAATATGATTTAATTATATTTCATTTGGACTTGATTGGACCAAGTCCAATTGGTTTATTTGATAAGCCAAGTGCAAGAAAAAAACTAGTCCTAGTCCAATTCGAACTTGGTTCAACCTAATTTCTAATTCAATTAGAAAATTAAATCAGATTTAAATATAATTTAATCTAATTAAATTAGATTCTTAATTGGATTGAAACCTATTTTAATTAGATTAATTTGGTTTTGGTTTGATTTGGTTTGAGAAAGCAAATTTGAACAAGTCATAGATTGAATCCTAGTAAGATTAGGATTCCACCTTGCACCACCTTAGCCCCCCATGCCCACTCTTATTTTGTGCGACAAAACCTTCTTTCCCAGGCCTTCACGCATGCCCAAAGCTTTCCTCTCTTTCTCTCTTACATGGAATTGTTGGAAAATATGTCCCAAAAGCCATTCGTCAACCTGTTGACGATTGAGCGGCCTTGTATTATAATAGATTTATTAATAAATAAAATATATTTTTGGTATTTTCATCATAAATTTTCATCTTCTAATGAACTTCATTGTTGTGATGAAGTCTTTAGGACTATTTAGATTCGATAAAGAGAGGATTTATCGATTACTCCTTAAAACTGTTCACGACCAAATGATGGGCTGTTAATAAGGATGACTGCTTCTATCGAGCATAGGTCACTGTAGGCCATATGGGTTGGTTGTCCTCTTAACCAAAGAGTGTGAAGATACTAGTATGGTATACAGATAAGATATAAGGGTACATCATCATTGAACGTGACCAACTCCAGAGTATTCTGCTGTCGAGAATGTCTCTGATGGGGTATAGGTATAAGTGTCTCTTAGACCTGAGATCGCCTCAGTGACTTGCTAGCAACTCACTGTGCTTTGGTACTGGACTAACTGAATTTTTAATTCAGTGATGGAAGGCTTCTAGACACAGTCAAGTACTTACGAAGTCAGAGTGTGATCGAGATGGGATTGATCACTCCAAGAGTTGAGAAGAATGAGTCGTTGTATTTCAATTTAGCAAAACCTTGGCCAAGATAATCCATCGATGGATTTGATATTTTAAAGTACAATGTGGACAACCTGATCAGAGTTCACAGTTAAACTCTGAGGTATCCTATGAGCATTTTGGTCAAGGGGATGAATTATATGAAAACTATATCTGCATGGGTTCTAAGGATGTTGTTCTACACATTCGACCTATCCGACCGTCGGATACCATTGCTAGATGGTCATTTCGATTGGTACAAAAATTTATTTCTATATTACTAACTTAGATTTGAACCTATGAGGTCACACATATTAGAGTTTACAATCCGATCGGATGGTTGATCAACGATTAAGAATCGTTCTAGGTTTAAATGATCAATATGATTGATATTTAACCTAGTGCAAGTGTTGCAGGAGGATCGATTAGCAATTTGATTTCTAATTTGCTTAATTTTATTAAGCCAATGGGCTGAGATTAAGTTTAATTAAATATAATTTAATTAGATTTGGTTTGGGCTTGATTGGATCAAGTCCAATTGGTTGATTGGATAAGCCAAGTGCAAGGAAAAACTAATAGTTCAATTAAGACTTAGGTCAACCTAATTTTTAATTTGATTAGAAAATTAAATCAGATTTAAATCTAATTTAATCTAATTAAATTAAATTTTTAATTAGATTAAGATCTATTTTAATTAGATTGATTTAATTTTGATTTGATTTGATTTGAGAAATCAAATTTGAACAAGTCATAGATTGAATCCTAGTAAGACTAGGATTCCACCTTGCGCGACCTTAGGCCCCCATGCCCACTCTATCTTATTTTGTATGATAAAATCTTCTCTCTTAGACCTTCACGCATGCTCAAAGCTTTCCTCTCTTTCTCTCTTACATGGAATGTGGTTGTGGACCAAGTCAAAGTAGGAATTAGTTTGGATTTCAAATTCTATGAGATAGAATTTTAGGAAACCAAAACTCTTTCCTTATGGCACTGATTTTATTCAAATTTTTTTTGAGATTTTTGTGGCTTTTATGGGACATATCATACACTCTTTGCTAGTAGTCCATGATAGAAAAAGAAGGAGGAGGAATCCAAGAGTTGGGCACCACTTGTCTTGCCCTGTTTGGATTTTTCTTGACTAGGTATTTGACCTAGACAAGGATTCTTCATATCTCATTATTTAAAATAAATTTCTTCTTCAAATTTTTGTGGATTGTAGAGAATTAAGAGACCTTTGGGGTGTATGAAAATTTGAGAGAAAGAGTGTTGGGGTGTGAATATATAATAGACACAAAACTATGTGTCTGGGTGAGAGCAAAGAGAAGAAGAAGAGGGTCTTGTTCTAGGGTTGCTGTGTTCACCTCTTCCCTTCCTCCATCTGTGAGTTTTCTAAGAGTGTCTCATATCTAAAACTCCTTCTCCTACTTCTCATCTTTGGAAGAGTCCAAATCAAGGAGGCATCTGATCGACCATCGAAGAAGGATCAGCACAGTACTAGCATACTGTGCTGATTTCCTGGATCAGAACTTTGGATCGTGATTCGTGGGCTCGTGTGGATGACTCCTAGAGGTTGAATGCATGTGCAGCTTGCAACATCATCCTCAAGCTCAGATCACTAAAATTAGAACATCTAACTTGCAAGGTAATAGATCTGATCTATTATATTTTACATACATTAAATGTAGTATAGAAACATGTTGATATGATCAACATCTAGTTCTTTCTCTTTATATTTTAATTTTTGATTTAATACCATGTAATAATCATGTAATAAGATCTTAGATCTAGTGATTCTCTAATTTTATAAGATAAATTTTGATTTATTTTAGTCTTCTGCTGCTTGATCTTGAAAAAGTTTCAAGATCTAATCCTAAAACCTTAGATCTGATTCTTTCAATTGGTATCAGAGCCTAGGTTATTTTTTACATGATTATTTATACATTCTTAGATTATTTTTTAGATTAAATCTAATTTTTAATCTAATTATTAAATCTAAAATTAAAATTTTTAGATCAATCACGAACTGTAGGTTGTCCTGCTGTAAGGTTTACCCCTTACAGTGCAAAGGTTGTCCTAGTTCGTGTAGATCTATCTTTAATCATAAATTTATTAGATATGATCTAGATTAAATTTATAATTTATTAGATTTAAAAGATATTTAAATATAAAATATAATCTTTTTGTTAATAATTTTCGTGCAAAGAACCATCATATATTTGTCTGAAAAATTTACATAGTTTAAAGTTGAAATTGTTTCAATTACATGAACCTGTTTAGATTAGATCTAAAGTAGTTTCATGCTTATTTCACTTATATTTTGATTATGAATCAAACATGCAACTTGGTTGGTAGTACCATATTATAAAAATATTTTACAAACATAAAAATTATTTTCAAAAAAGTCAAACCCCAACCCTCAGCCCAAAACTTAATTGAGAATTAAGAAGTTGTTTGATTAGGTTCTAGGATTGTGAATTGAAGAACCTAAGACATAAACCATAACACATTGGGTTAATGGGTTAGTGAGAATTAGGTCCATTAATTGGGTTAGACCTACGGTTAGATTAAAGATGGACTTAATTAGAGAATTGACTAAATCTAATCAAATATTATCTTAGATTAGGTCAAAGATTCTCTAGATCCATTACAATAGTTGTAGTTGGTCAAGTCCATGTCTTTAACGAGAACCAAATGGACTTAATTCTTGGCTAAACAGTCTAGCACGAACTGTTAGGTTGATCTAATCGAAACTAATTAAATCAATTGGTGTCTAAGGTAAACCAGACCGGTGGTTTTTAATTGGCAGCCCACTTACTTGGCCATTTCTGATGGTGTCTAAGACAAGTTTTGATAGACCCTCCCATCGATCGAACTTACCTGACCTCTTGGTGAAATTATATTTTGATCGGATCACTTGACTATTCGTGCTGACCCATGTCAGCTAGATAAATCTGTATGACTGATTTAGGTACTCCTAGACTAGTCCTTTTAATGGTCTCCCTTTAGCTAACTTGGTGAAGCCAGTGGGAGGATCATGATAAGCTAGTTCATCTGACCTCCTCCTCTTAATCAATTAAATCTTCTAAAATTATTAGGTTCTTAAAATGAAATAGTTATAGTGATAACTAGATCATAGCCTCCCATTAAGTGGATGATAATGGGTCCATCAGTTGGATAAGCATTGGAGGTCCAAAGGTTTGGTGCTTATCAGCTGATGGAATTATCATTCATAATATGATTTTTTGACTGTATCTTTCTGAATGGTGGTTAGGCTAGCCAACCAAAGTTGGGCCTAATCATTCATTGGCTAGATGGGCCAAGTATGGTCATGTTAATGGTTGGACCTAACCAGACCTTTTCAGTGAAGGCCAAAGCTTATTGATTAGGGATTGGGCAAAATTAAAATTACTAAAAATTATTTAAAAAAATAATTGGTTATGAACCTATCCTTAAATGTACATAGGTTGGCCAACCAAAGTTGAGCTTGTGCGCAGTCTAAGTTAATTCTAGTACCCACTAAGAAATTAGGATAATTCCTTGAATTGGAGATAGAGGCTACCAATTCGAATAAAATAATGGGAGAAACTTTTTGATTAATGTCCAAATATTTAGGTTTAATGAATCAATTACTAATTAGGTTATGATTTTCCTTTATGTAGATATGGCCACTTTCCTATCGCTTCGATCATTGTTGAACAATGATAAGTTGGTGGGATCCAACTTTGGTAGCTGGTACCAAAACTTGAAGATAGTCCGGAAGCATGAACGGATCTTATATGTGATAACAGATTCTACACCTGAGGAGCCAGCTGCCAATGCATGTGGAACAGTCGAGATACTTACCAGAAGTGGCTCAGTGATCGGATCACGGTATGCTGCATCATGCTGGCTGCCATGAGCGACAAGTTCAGTCACAGATTTGAGACAGCTCAGCCAAAAGACATGCTTCAAGTGTTAGAGGATGCCTTTGGCACACCCGATGACGTGGAGAGGCATAAGACTAGTTGTGCCATCTTCAATGCCAAAATATGGGATGGTGTCTTTGTAATTGATCATGTATTGCATATGATCGAGTTGATAGAGCATTTGAGCAAGCTCGACTTTCCCTTGCATGAGTAGCTTGGGTAAGATGCAATACTGAACTCGCTGTCCAAGTCTTATCTCCTATTCCTCACTCATTATAGAATTACAAAATCTAAAGTAAACTACCACGGGTTACTAGGGTTGCTTCAGAACTTTGAGAAGGATCACCAACTCCACAAAGAGTTGGTGAACTTAGTAGGAGGTTCATCTTCTAGTTCTCGACCCTTTAAGAAAGGAAAGAAGAACAAGAAGAAGAAAATGAAGAAGGTGCAAGTTCAGGTTGGGACATCAGTGCAAAGCCAGACCAGAAAGATCAAGCCCAATAAGTGTCAAACTGAATGCTTCTTTTGCAAGAAGCAGAAGCACGGGAAGAGGAACTGTCCTCACTACATTGCCTCTCTGGACCCGAACAAGCAGAGAAAGAAGCAAGCTGTTGCTGGGCAAGGTATTTATATGATAACTCTTTTAAATTTCTCTATTTGTGATATAACTGACTGGGTATTGGATACCAGTAGCCCTTACCATATTTGCAATTCATTATAGGAGTTGCAGGTCAGTAGGAGATTCGAGCAAGATGAGAGGTTCGTGAACATTGGAAATGAAAGATCAGTCCGAGTTCTAGTATTAGGAATCTTGAAACTTGTATTTGAGTCCCATACCGTTGTTCTTAATGATTGTTATTTTTGTTTCAATTTCTTTTTAAATATTATTTCTGTAGGCCTTCTGGCCAAAAATGATTATGAAATTTTAATAAAAAAATAAGTTTGTAATATCATTATGAATGGTGTTACTATTTTTTGTGGATATTTGAACGATGGTGTGTATATGTTATCACAACCTGTTAACGTAGTCTATTCTATTGGCAAGCACCCTAGATTAGATAGTGTATCAGATATCTACTTATGGCACTATAGGCTAGGTCATATAAACAAAAATAGGATAAACATGTTGACTTGAGAGGAAATCCTCGAAGTCAGTGATTGTGAATCATTTTCAACTTGTGAGTCCTGTCTTTTTGGTAAAATGACCAAGTCACCTTTTACTAGAAAAGGTGAGAGAGCTACTGAGCTCTTGGGCCTAGTACATACTGATGTATGCAGGCCCATGAGCACAAGTGTTGGAGGTGGATATTTTTACTTCATCACTTTCATAGATGATTTATCCAAATATGGATATGTCTATCTGATGAAACACAAGCCGGATTCATTTGAAATGTTCAAACGATTTCGAAGTGAAGTAGAAAAACAAACTGAGAAGAGTATTAAAACTCTTCGATTTTATTGAGGAGGGGAATACCTTTCTGGTGAGTTTTTCACATATCTAGGAGAGAATGAGATTCTCTCCCAATGGACTTCTTTAGGAACACCATATCATGGTGTGTTTGAAAGGAGAAATTGAACTCTATTAGATATGGTTCGATCCATGATGAGTTTTGCCAGTTTACCGATATCCTTCTGGGGATATGCACTCAAATCGGTCTGTTATTTGTTAAATAGGGTTCTAAGTAAGTTTGTAATTAAGACTCTATATGAGATATGGATAGGACGTAAGCCAGCACTTTTACACCTTAGGGTCTGGGGGTGCCCGACCTATGTTAAATGATTAGTTAAAGATAAACTTGGACCTAGGTCTGACAAATGCACATTCATAGGGTACCCCAAAGAGACCAAAGGATATTTTGTCTACCATGCTGATGAACAAAAGGTGTTCCTCAGCCTTAAGATAATCTTTTTTGAAAAGAAGTTCCTTGGTGAAGGAACTGTTGCCTCTAAGATTGAACTTGATGAAGTTCAATAGGTAGAAAGACCGACACCAATAGCTGAACCTGAGTCAGATTTGATTAGAGCAAATTCGGAGCCCAATGTACGTGCACCATTAAGGCGATCCGGTAGAGTACCACATCAGTCGGATAGATACTATGATTTCTTGGTCTGAGATGGTGATCCCATCAAACTCGATGAGAATGATGAAAATTCGATCACCTATATGGATGCAATGCAGAGACCTGATTTCAAGAAATGTCTTGAAGCCATGAAATCTGAAATGGAGTCCATGAAGGTCAATGATGTATGGACATTGGTTGATCCACCTGAAGGGGTTAAATCCATTGGGTGTAAATAGGTCTTCAAAAGAAAGAAGGACACAAACGGAAAGATGGAGACCTATAAAGTCCGTCTGGTTGCCAAAGGATATCGTCAACATTATGGTATTGACTATAATGAGACGTTCTCCCCTATGGCAATGCTCAAATCCATTCGGATAATGCTTGCAATAGCTGCCCATCTTAATTATGAGATCTGACAGATGGATGTAAAGATAGCTTTTCTAAATGGACAGCTTATCGAAGAAGTGTATATGATACAACCTGAGGGGTTTACATCCACAGATGAGTCCAAGATGTGCAAGCTCCAGAGTTTCATTTATGGATTGAAGCAAGTTTCTTGGAGTTGGAACATGTGTTTTGATAAGGTGATCAAAACGTATGACTTCGTTAAGATCGGAGAAGAATCCTGTATCTATAAATGGGCAAATGATCCCGTTATGGTATTTCTTATCTTGTACATGAATGACATTCTCTAAATCAAAAATGACATCCCCGCACTATAGGGAATAAAAGTTTGGTTGTCATCGCAGTTCTCCATGAAGGACTTGGGTGAAGCATCCTACATCCTAGGAATGAAGATCTATAGGGATAGATCTAAAAAGATGTTTGGGTTATCCCAGTCCACGTACATAGATACTATGCTAAAGAGGTTTAGCATAGAAAATTTCAAGAAGGGCTATCTACCGATAGGCCATGGAATTTCTCTCTTTAAGAAGGATTGTTCAACAACACCTGAAGAGAGAGAGCATATGAGTAGAGTCCCATATGCTTCGACCGTGGGATCTATCATATATGCCATGACATGTACAAGGCAAGATGTGGCATACTCACTAGGAGTAGTGAGTAGATACCAATTTGATCCTAGAGAAAATCATTGAAAAATGGTTAAAGCCATCCTTAAGTATTTGAGAAATACTAAGGACCAATGGTTGGTTTATGGTGAGTCAGATTTGAAACTTGTGGGGTTTATAGACTCCAGCTTTCAATCTGACCATGATGACAGCAGAAGCATATTGGATTATCTCTTTACTCTGAATGGTGGAGCCATCTGTTGGAAGAGTTTCAAGCAGCATACTATGGCAGACTCTATTTGTGAGGTGGAATACATCGCAGCATCGGATGCTGTAAAGAAAACTGTGGCTGAGAAAATTCATCACCGAGCTCGGAGTAGCACCCTCCATCGATGGTCCGGTCCTGCTCTATGCGACAGCACTAGTGCCATTGCTCAAGCGAAGGAACCCAAAGCACACCAGCAGACAAAGCACATTTTGCGCCGCTTTCACCTGGTCCGAGAGATTGTGGATCGAGGTGACGTCGACCTTCAAAAGATCGATGAAAAGGAGAACCTGACGACCCCTTCACTAAAGCCCTGGTGATAAAGGAGTTCAACAACCACAAGTCGAAGATGGGTATTAGATACTGTGCCAAGTGGCTTTAGGATAGGTGGTAGTTGTTAAAAAATATGTCCTAAAAGCCAATCATCAATCTATTGACGGTTGAGCAATCTTGTATTGTAATTGATTTGTTAATAAATAAAATATATTTTTAGTATTTTTATCATAAGTTTTCATCTTCTAATGAACTCTATTATTGTGATAAAGTCCTTAGGACTATTTAGGTTCGATAAAGAGAAGATTTATTGATTGGTCCTTAAAACTGTTCGCGATCAAATGATGGGCTGTTAATAAGGATGATCACTTCTTTCAAGCATAGGTCACTGTAGGCCATATGGGTTGGTTGTCATCTTAACCAAGGAGTATGGAGATACTAGTATGGCATACAGATGAGATATAAGGGTACATCATCATTGAACGTGACCAACTCCAAAGCATTCTGCTGTCGAGAATGTCTCTGATGGGGTATAGGTATAAGTGTCTCTTAGACCTGAGATCGCCTCAGTGACTTGCTAGCAACTCACTGTGCTTTGGTACTGGACTAACTAAATTTTTAATTCAGTGATGGAAGGCTTCTAGACACAGTCAAGTACTTACGAAGTCAGAGTGTGATCGAGATGGGATTGATTACTCCAAGAGATGGAGAAGAATGAGTCGTTGTATTTCAATTTAGCAAAACCTTGGCCAAGATAATCCATCAGATGGATTTGATATTTTAAAATATAATGTGGACAACCTGATCAGAGTTGACAGTTGAACTCTGAGGTATCCTATGAGCATTTTGGTCAAGGGGATGAATTATATGGAAACTATATCCACATGGGTTCTAAGGATGTTGTTCTACATATTCGACCTATCCGACCGTCGAGTACCATTGCTAGATGGTCACTTTGATTGGTACAAAAATTTATTTCTATACTACCTACTTAGGATTGGATCTATGAGGTTATACACATTAGAGTTAACAATCCGATCGGATGATTGATCAACGATTAAGAATCGTTCTAGGATTAAACGATCAATACGATTGACATTTAACCTAGTACAAGTGTTATAGAAGAATTGATTAGCAATTTAATTGCTAATTGACTTAATTTGATTAAGCCAATGGGCTGAGATTAAGTTTAATTTAATATGATTTAATTAGATTTGGTTTGAGCTTGATTGGATCAAGTCCAACCAGTTTATTGGATAAGCCAAGTGCAAGGAAAAACTAGTCCTAGTTCAATTAGGACTTGGATCAACCTAATTTCTAATTCGATTAAAAAATTAAATCAGATTTAAATCTAATCTAATCTAATTAAATTAAGTTCTTAATTGGGTTAAGACATATTTTAATTAGGTTGATTTGATTTTGTTTTGATTTAGTTTGAGAAACCAAATTTGAACAAGTCATAGATTGAATCCTAGTAAGACTAGGATTCCACCTTACGCCACCTTAGCCCCCCATGCCCACTCTCTCTTATTTTGTGTGACAAAACCTCCCAGGACTTCACGCATGTCCAAATCTTTCCTCTCTTTCTCTCTTACATGGAATGTGGTTGTGGACCAAGTCAAAGTAGGAATTAGTTTGTATTTCAAATTCTATGAGATAGAATTTTAGGAAACCAAAACTCTTTCCTTATGGCACTGATTTTATCCAAATTATTTTCTAAAATTTTTCTTGCTTTTATGGCACATATCATGTGACCTTTTTTGGTGGTCCATGGTAAAAAAAGAAGAAGGAGGCACCCAAGAGTTGGGCACCACTGATCTTGCCCTGTTTGGATTTTTCTTGACTAGGTATTTGACCTAGACAAGGATTCTTCATATCTCATTATTTAAAATAAATTTTTTTTTGAAATTTTTATGGATTGTAGAGCATTGAGAGACCTTTGGGGCATATAAAAATTAGAGATAAAAAGTATTGTGGCATGGAGATATAATAGATAAAAGACTATGTGTCTGGGTGAGAGCAAAGAGAAGAAGAAGAGGGTCTTCTTCTAGGGTTGCTATGTTAACCTGTTTCCTTCCTCCATCTGTGAGTTTTTTGAGAGTGTCTCATATCTAAAACTTTTTTTTCTACTTCTCATCTTTGAAAGAGTCCAAATCAAGAAGAAGAAGGCATCTGATCAACCATCGAAGAAGGATCAGCACAGTACTAGCATACTGTGCTGATTTCTTGGACCAAGACTTCTGATCGTGATTCATGGGCTTGTGTAGATGACTCCTAGAGGCTGGATGTATGTGCGGCTCGCAACATCATCCTCAAGCCCAGATCAGCAAAGTTAGAACATCTAAATTGTAAGGTCATAGATCTGATCCATTATATTTTACATACATTAGATGTAGTATAGAAATATGTTGATATGATCAACATATAGTTCTTGCTCTTTATATTTTAATTTCTGATTTAATGTTATATAATAATCATGTAATAAGATCTTAGATCTAAGAATTTTTTGATTTTATAAGATAAATTTTGATTTATTTTAGTCTTTCACTGTCTGATCTTAAAAAAGTTTCAAGATCTAACCCTGAAATCCTAGATCTGGTTCCTTTAGAAATATGATTGTGGACCAAGTTAAAGTAAGAATTAGTTTAGATTTCAAATTCTATAAGATAGAATTTTAGAAAATCAAAACTCTTTCCTTATAGTACTGATTTTACTCAGATTTTTTTTGAGATTTTTGTGGCTTTTATAGCACATATTGTGTGCCCTTTGCTGGTGGTCCATGGTAGAAAAAGAAGGAGGAGGCATCCAAGAGTTGGGCACCCCTGGCCTTGCCTTGTTTGGATTTTTCTTGACTAAGTATTTGACCTAGACAAGGATTCCTCATATCTCTTTATTTAAGAGGAATTTCTTCTTAGAATTTTTATGGATTATAGAGCATTGAGAGACCTTTTAGGCATGTGAAAATTAGAGAGAAAGAGTGTTGGGGCATGGAGATATAATAGACACAAGACTAGGTGTCTGGGTTAGAGCAAAAAGAAGAAGAAGAGGGTCTTCTTCTAGGGTTGCTATGCTCACCTCTTCTCTTCCTCCATCTATGAGTTTTCTGAGAGTGTCTCATATCTAAAAATCTTTCTTCTACTTCTCATCTTTGAAAGAGTCTAAATCAAGAAGAAGGAGGCATCTGATCGATCATCGAAGAAGGATCAGCATAGTACTAGCGTACTGTGCTGATTTCCTGGATCAGGACTTCTGATCGTGATTCATGGGCTCGTGTGGATGACTCCTAGAGACCGGATGCATGTGCAGCTCACAACATCATCCTCAAGCCCAGATCAGCAAAGTTAGAACATGTAACTTGCAAGGTAATAGATCTGATCTATTATATTTTACATATATTAGATGTAGTATGGAAACATGTTGATATAATCAACATGTAGTTCTTGCTCTTTATATTTTAATTTTTGATTTAATGTCATGTAATAATCATGTAATAGGATCTTAGATCTAAAATTTTTTTAATTTTATAAGATAAATTTTGATTTATTTTAGTCTTCCGCTGCCTGATCTTAAAAAAATTTCAAGATCTAACCCTGAAATCCTAGATCTGGTTCCTTAAAATATTTGACTAGTGAGTTTCTCGATCATTTAAAATAAAATGATATGCTCTCTCAGTGGACACCTTCTTACACTCCATAATTAAATAAAATTATGGAAAGAAGGAATCGCACCTTATTAGATATGGTGCAGTCCATGATGTATTTCACAGATCTTCCGATCTCTTTTTGAAGATATGCTCTCGAGGCTACAGCGTATGTTTTGAATAAAGTGCCATCCAAATCTGTCCCTAGCACTCCATATGAGATATGAAAAAAGAAGAGATCCAGTCTTAAGCATCTTAAGATTTAGGGTTGCCCAGCTTACGTAAAAAATGTTGATGGACATAAGCTAAGTGCTAGATCAGAAAAATATAGATTTATAGATTATCTCAAGGAGAGTATAGGATACTACTTCTACGATCTTACTCAACAAAAGGTGTTGGTTGATAGGCATGCCGTTTTATTGGAGATAGAGTTTATCCAACAAGGGGGCAGTGGGAGGTCTATTGAACTTGAGAAAGTTCAAAACCTACAATCTATCCAGAATTTACAAACTGATTCTCAACCAGATGTGCCCATTATTAAGGCACAGCCACTACACACACCTCCTCTCTGAAGGTCAAGTAGAGTACGTAATATACCACTAAGATATAGGTTTGTCATTGAGAATGACAATGAAGGAACCAGATCTAGGGTTTCAGGGTTAGATCTTGAAATTTTTTCAAGATCATGCAGCGGAAGACTAAAATAAATCAAAATTTATTTTTTAAAATCAGAGAATTCTTAGATCTAAGATCCTATTACATAATTATTATATAGCATTAAATCAAAAATTAAAATATATAGAGCATGAACTACATGTTGATCATATCAACATGTTTCTATACTACATCTAATGTATGTATTAAACAATAGATCAGATCTATTACCTTGCAAGTTAGATGTTCTAACCTCACTGATCTGAATTTGAGGATGATGTTGCAAGCCGCACATACGTCTGGCCTCTAGGAGTCATCCACACGAGCCCACGAATCTCGACTAGAAGTCCTGCTTCAGGAAATCAGCACAGTATGCTAGTACTGCGCTGATCCTTCTTTGATGGTTGATCAGGTGCCTCCTTCTTCTTTATTTAGACTCTTCCAAAGATGAGAAGTAAGAAGATGAGTTTTAGATCTGAGACACTCTCAGAAAATGCAAGATGGAGGAAGGGAAGAGATGAAAACAAACAACCCTAGAAGAAGACCCTCTTCTTCTTTTTGTTTCTCTCTCTAAACACCCTACCTTGTGTCTATTATATCTCTATGACCCAAAGGTTTTTCTCTCTAATTTATAGATGGCCCAAAGGTATCTCAAATCTCTACCTTCTCCAAAAATTTCATGATGAAACTCATTTTATAGAGAGAGATATGATAGAGTCCTTGTCTAGGTCAAATACCTAGTCAAGGCTTATCCAAACATGGCAAGATAAGGGGCGCCCAACTCTTGAGCACCTCCTCCTTATTTTTATGCATGGACCACCAAAAAATGATGCATAATATGTACCCTAAAATCCATAAAAATTCCAAAAAAAATTGGATAAATTTGGTGCAAAATTGAAAGAGTTTTGGATTTCTAAAACTCTATCTCATAGAATTCGAAATCCAAACTTATTCCTCTTTGATTTGATCCAAACCACCTTCCATGTAAGAAAGAAGAAAGAAAACCTTTTGTGGACATGGGAGAGACCTGGGAGAGGGCTTTTGTTGCACAAAATAAGAGGGGATTGGCATGAAATAAGAGAGAGGGCGTGGGGGGGGGCTTATGTGGTGCAAGGTGGAATCCTAGTCTTACTAGGATTCTAACTCATGACTTGTTTTAATTTGGTTTCTCAAACCAAATCAAACTAAAATTAGATCAATCTAATTAAAATAGGTCTTAACCCAATTAAAAACCTAATTTAATCAAATTAAATTAGATTTAAATCTGATTTAATTTTCTAATCAAATTAGAAATTAGGTTGACCCAATCCTAATTGAACTAGGACTAGTTTTTTC
Source organism: Elaeis guineensis (assembly GCF_000442705.2). Taxonomy (NCBI): domain Eukaryota; kingdom Viridiplantae; phylum Streptophyta; class Magnoliopsida; order Arecales; family Arecaceae; genus Elaeis; species Elaeis guineensis. The sequence continues at coordinate 42,713,914 of NC_026004.2, read as the reverse complement.
TTGCAATTGGCTTATCCAATAAACCAATTGAACTTGATCCAATCAAGCCCAAACCAATTCTAATTAAATTATATTTAATTAGATTTAATCTCAACAAATTGGCTTAATCAAATTAAGCCAATTAGCAATCAAATTGCTAATTGATCCTCCTGCAACACTTGTACAAGGTTAAATGTCAATCGTATTGATTATTTAACCCTAGAATGATTCTTAATCGTTGATCAACCATCTGATCGGATCATAAACTCTAATGTATGTGACCTCATAGGTTCGAACCTAAGCCAGTAGCATAGAAATAAATTTCTGTATCAATCAAAGTGATCATTTAGCAATGGTACCCGACGATCGGATAGGTCGAATGTGTAGAACAACATCCCTAGAACCCATGCAGATATAGTTTTCATATAATTTATCCCTGTTGCTCCTAGATTGATTTTGATGATTACAAAGCAGATTGAAAGGATACAAATAATTTTAAATTAAAAAAGTCCTTATGCTCTTTAGGGGCAAAATCGTAATTTTACTAAAATCCTAATTTGACAGTATCATTTGGTAGAACAAATGATTAGTAATCTATTGGTGAAAATTTCATTGTGTTTGGACTTATATTTTTGAAGTTATGAAGGTTTGAAGTGCATGAGTCGACTCATGAGTCAACTCATGGCACTATGAGCTGATTGGCACGCAAAAATTCCCCTTGGCACGCTAGTTTTCTGGCTTGGCACGACCTGTGAGTCGACTCATGAGTCGACCCACAAAGCATGAGTCGACTCATGAGTCGACCCCTGCTGATTTGAGCCAAGAATTTCCAGAAACTCATTCTCTGGTCTTTGCAACAGAAGTCGACTCATGAGTCGACTCCTGAAGCATGAGTCGACTCATGAGTCGACCCCTACGATGGAAAATGTCAGCAACGGCTAGTTTTTTGCCCATTTTAATTGCCTTTTATGCTTCCTAAAATTGCTCTAACGGCTCTTTATCTGCCTAAATTATTTTCTCTTGTTTCTTATTGCTATAAAATATTTCAAATGGTGAAAGAAATTGAAGATCAAAAAGGAGAGATCAAACCTATATACAAAAGGATCCAAAATCTACACGAGAAAGCCTGAGATCAATGAAATACCCAAAAGAAAAAGAGAGAGGATCCACAATATACAAGAGAGATTGTGAAAGAGAAAAGCAAGAGCATTCAAAGAGAAGATTTTTTAAGCCTATTGTTCAACCTTGATCGAGAGATCTTTCAAAGCCTTCAAGAAGTCTTCAATCAAAGATCATCCTCTTCTCAAGCATTCATTCAAGCGTTCATCCACCTTGAGAAAATCCAAAAAGGGTTTCTTCATTTGAGTAAAGTATTTTTATTGTTATATTCGCTCATTTAAGGAGCTGTTATTGTATTAATTTTTGCTCTAAATTTTCTTACTCTTTGTGAGTAATTGTTCTTGTTTTTGGAGGATTTCCAAAACAAGGAAAGGTTGATCCGATCCTGAAATCGGAGTATTTTGGGTTAGCTTGTACCCGGGAAATAAGTAGACTAGCTTGGGATAGCTAGTGTCGGAGTTTCCGACGTTTTGTATTCGAGTTGAATACAAGTATAGTGGATTGAAATTCCCAAGTAGGAGCTTGGGGAGTGGATGTAGGTGCAAGGTTGGCATCGAACCACTATAAATCCTTATGTTTATGGTGTGCTTTATTGTTTCTCTTTATTTCTTTATTATATCCTTGCATTCCTGCTTTTGGTAATTAATATTGAATTAAAGTCTTTGTTTTGTTCATCATAAGTAATTAATTAAGCCTAAAATTTTTAGAAACCCAATTCACCCCCCTCTTGGGTTGCATAGCTGGGCAACAAGTGGTATCAGAGCCCGGTGCTCTAGCCCTTCTTTGATCTAACAATCAAAGAGCCAAAGATCTATGGCAACCCATGTCGGTACTTCTCTAGCCGAGGGGCAATCTACAAACCGACCTCCACTTTTCAATGGGTCTAATTACACCTATTGGAAAGCTCGGATGAAGATATTCATACAAGCACTCGACTATGATATGTGGAGTATCATAATAAACGGTCCTCACACACCCACCAAGATTATAGATGGTGAGGAGTCAACCAAACCCGAGAAAGAATGGGATGAGGTTGATAAGAAATTGGCACAATTAAATGCCAAAGCTATGAATGTTCTTTATTATGCACTAGATGCAAATGAATTTAATCGCATTTCTACCTGTGCATCTGCTAAAGAAATATGGGATAGGTTAGAAGTAACCCATGAGGGAACAAATCAAGTAAAAGAGACTAAAATAAACATGCTAGTGCATAAATATGAATTGTTCAAAATAGAGCATGATGAGTCCATAACTGCTATGTTTACTCGTTTTACTGATATAATTAATGGTTTGAAGAGTCTTGGCAAATCTTATACTAACAGTGAGCTTGTAAGGAAGATTCTCAGGTCATTGCCAAGAACTTGGGAAGCCAAGGTGACTGCCATCCAAGAAGCAAAGGACTTGAACTCTCTACCTCTAGAAGAGCTTCTTGGATCCTTGATGACTCATGAACTTAGCATGAAGCAACATCAAGAGGATGAAGTCAAAAAGAAAAGAACCATTGCCCTCAAATCCACAGCTTCGCCTGATTATGAAACGGATGACACTGAAGATGAAGAACAGGATGAAGAGATGGCACTCATCACCCGAAAATTTAAGAAGTTTCTAAGAAAAAAGAAACAGAGGATGAGAAAGAAGTTCACAAAAGGAGAACAAAGCAAAGAAAAAGAGAAAGATCAACCCCTTATATGCTACGAGTGCAAGAAGCCGGGACATTTCAGATCCGAATGTCCACAACTGAAGAAAGGTCCCAAAAAGTTCAAAAAGAAAGCAATGACGGCGACTTGGAGTGCGAGTGATGACTCAAGCTCCGACGAGGAAACCTCAATAGAACAAGCCAACCTGTGCCTGATGGCACACGAAAATGAGGTAACTTCTGAATCCACTAGTGAATTTACTTTTGAAGAATTGCATGAAGCTTTCTATGATTCAATTGATGAATTAAAGAAACTAGGGAAGAAAAATAAAGAACTGAAATTGGAAAATCAGTCCTTAGTAAAACAAGCTGAAAACCTTTCAATTGAAAAATCCACCTTAATTCAAGAGAATCAAAATTTAAAGAATGAAATTAACAAGCTGAAACCTATAGTAGATAAGTTCACCTTAAGTTCAAACAAACTAAATATGATCCTTGATAATCAGAAAGCTATATATGATAAGGCTGGACTTGGCTATAAACCTCTGAAGAAACAAAAATTTCTGAAGGATATTTATGTAAATTATTCAAGTAACAAGTCTACAAATATTACTTGTTTCAAATGTGGAAGAATAGGACATAAATCATACACATGTCTTATTAACAAATATGCAAACACAAAAAAAATATGGGTTCCAAAAGGAACCATTTTGACTAACCTAAAAGGACCCAAGAAAGCTTGGGTACCTAAGACAGAAATTTGACCTTTGCTTGCAGGTGTGTCTAGCATCCCAAGAAGGAAACAGGAAATGGTATCTTGACAGTGGATGCTTGAGACACATGACTGGTGATGAATCACAATTCATCACGCTTGATGCTAAGGATGGAGGGATGGTCACCTTTGGAGATAATGGCAAAGAAAAGATCATCGGGATAGGTAACATTGGTATCACTCCCTCCAAATACATTGAGAATGTTTTATTAGTTAAAGGTTTAAAGCATAACTTACTTAGCATTAGTCAATTCTGTGATAAAGGGTATAAAGTAGTTTTTGAATCATCTGTTTGCATTGTGACTAGTCCTATTAACGATGGCATTAAATTTATAGGACATAGGCATGGCAATGTTTATATGGTAGATTTGAATGATTTAGCCAAATTAGATATGCAATGCCTAGTATCCTTAAATGCTAAAATTAATGAGACTAGTTGGCTGTGGCATCGTAGACTTGCACATATTAGCATGCATTCTCTTTCAAAATTAATTAAGAAAGATTTAGTTCTTGGTTTGCCAAAACTGAATTTTGAAAAAGATAGAATTTGTGATGCATGCCAATTAGGTAAACAAACTAGAGTTTCATTTAAATCCAAAAATACTGTTTCAACTTCTAGACCTTTAGAGCTCTTACACATGGACTTATTTGGACCAACTAGAACCACTAGTCTAGGAGAAAAATGATATGGCTTTGTAATTATAGATGATTACTCTCGTTTTACTTGGATTTTCTTTTTGGCACACAAAAGTAAAACTTTTCATATTTTCACTAAATTTCATCGAAAAGTCACTAATGAAAAAGGTTTTTCAATTCAAAATATTAGAAGTGATCATGGAACTGAATTTGAAAATCAAGATTTTGAAAATTTTTGTGATGAAAATAGAATTGGCCATAACTTCTCTGCTCCTAGGACACCCCAACAGAATGGGGTAGTTGAAAGGAAAAACAGAATCTTAGAAGAAATGGCCCATACCATGCTTTGTGAAAGCAACCTTCCAAGATATTTTTGGGCGGAAGCAATTAACACAGCATGTTACATTTTAAATCATGCTTTGATTAGACAATTTTTAAAGAAAACCCCCTATGAACTTTGGAAAGGAAGAAAACCAAATATTGCATATTTTCATGTTTTTGGTTGTCGATGTTTTGTATTAAATAATGACAAAGAAAAACTTGATAAATTTGATGCAAAATCAGATGAAGCAATCTTTCTAGGTTACTCCTCCACTAGTAAAGCATTTAGAGTTTTCAACAAAAGAACTTTAGTAGTTGAGGAGTCCATACATGTTGTTTTTGATGAATCTAACGATCTTCCTTCAAGGAAGAATGAGGGTGTTGATGATGCAGATCCACTAATAGAAGGTATGAAGGAGATCACTTTGAAAGATTCAGCAACTCCAGAAGACAAAGATCAAGAAGACGAACAAAATGAGAGAGGTGAAGAAATTCAAGAACAACCTCAAGGTACAAATGACCTACCCAAGGAATGGAGGTATGTTCACAACCACCCTAAGAAGTTAATTATTGGTGATCCTATGCATGGGGTAAAAACCCGTTCTTCACTTAGAGATGTAGTTAATCATTGTGCTTTTGTATCTCATCTTGAACCTAAAACTTTTGAAGAAGCTGAAAATGATTATAACTGGATTAATGCTATGCAAGAGGAACTTAATCAATTTGAAAGAAATAATGTTTGGACCTTAGTTTCAAGACCTAAAGATTATTCAATAATTGGCACAAAATGGGTCTTTAGAAATAAATTAGATGAGCATGGAAATGTAATTAGAAATAAAGCAAGACTGGTTGCTAAGGGATATAATCAAGAAGAAGGAATTGATTTTGATGAAACCTTTGCACCTGTTGCTAGATTAGAAGCTATTAGACTTCTACTTGCATATGCTTGCTTTATGAAATTCAAATTATTTCAAATGGATGTTAAAAGTGTATTTTTAAATGGATATATTACTGAAGAAGTATATGTAGAACAACCCCCTGGATTTGAAAGTCATGCTTTTCCTAATCATGTCTTTAGATTAAATAAAGCTTTATATGGATTAAAACAAGCACCTAGAGCATGGTATGAAAGGCTAAGCAAATTTCTACTAAATAATGATTTTCCAAGAGGTAATATAGATACAACCCTCTTTATTAAAAGAAATCAAAATGATATGCTAGTTATACAAATTTATGTTGATGACATAATTTTTGGGTCTACTAATGAATCCCTTTGTCAAGACTTTGCTAAGCTTATGCAGGGGGAGTTCGAGATGAGCATGATGGGAGAACTCACCTTCTTCCTCGGACTCTAAATCAAACAATCAAAAGAGAGAATCTCCATCATCCAAAGCAAGTACACCAAGGAACTACTCAAAAGATTTGGAATGGAGAACTGCAAACCAATTGGCACACCAATGAGTCCCTCATGTAAGCTTGACAAGGATGATGAAGGTAAATGTGTAGACTTAAAATACTATAGAGGTATGATTGGCTCATTATTATATTTAACTGCAAGTAGGCCTGATATCATGTTTAGTGTTTGTTTATGTGCTAGATATCAATCTAATCCTAAAGAATCTCATTTGAATGCTGTTAAAAGAATCCTTAGATACTTAAATGGTACACAAACTCTAGGGTTATGGTACTCTAAGGACTCACAAATTAATTTATTAGGATATTCAGATGCTGATTTTGCTGGATATAAATTAGATAGAAAAAGCACAAGTGGAACTTGCCAATTTCTTGGAGTTAACCTAATCTCATGGTTTAGCAAGAAACAAAATTCGGTGGCACTGTCTACGGCTGAGGCCGAATACATTGCAGTCGGAAGTTGTTGTGCTCAAATCTTGTGGATTAAGCAACAACTCGAAGACTTTGGAATCAAACTTAATGAAACACCAATAAGATGTGATAACACAAGTGCCATAAATCTATCTAAAAATCCAATTCAACACTCAAGATCCAAACATATTGAAATAAGACATCATTTTATAAGAGAACATGTTCAAAACAAAAATGTAATTCTTAAATATGTTTGCACTGAAAATCAATTAGCTGATATCTTTACAAAGGCCCTTAGTGAGGATAGATTCTGTGAAATTAGGAGAAATCTAAGAATTCTAGATCCATATGCCTGAATTTTTCTCAATTTCCAAAGAATTGATGTCAAAAATTATTAGAGCTCAATTTCCAACATCTACCCTGGTCCCAAAAGCTCAAGTTTATCATTCTAAAAACTTATCTTTGAGCAAAACTCATTCTCCCAAAATTTTAAATTTTTCTAGAATTTATTCACATTTTTCCTGATTTTCTGAACTTCATGAGTCGACCCCCATGAGTCGACTCAATGGCAAACTTGTAAATCCCACCAACTTCCATCGGGTTCATTGTTTTTATAAGGGACCCTGTTTGTGAGACGACTCATCTTCTCATCATCCTCCTTCCAAAAGCCGACTTCTCCAATTCTTTTGCTCCAAATCCAAGGATCCAATTCGAAGCAATTCTCCCTCCTCCTCTCCACCAAAAATTGCCACCTTAGAAAGGGATTTTTTTGTGCTTTCTCGCATTGTTTGGCACGGTTGGAACGTGCCCTAGCACTTCACCGATCTTCACAAATCCACTTCTTTTCTCCACCAAAATTTCTCTTTACTCTTGTGATCCCTCCTCCACTCATTCACGTGTTCCTCCAAGTCTTCTTGTCTGCTACTATATTGAATATGGCTCCGAAGATGAAACTTCCCCAAAGAAGGAAGTCAATCCGTGAGCCTGAAGAATTTGTCCGAAAGAAAAGGCATACTCAGTCTTCAACTGCTCCCACTCCAGCTTCAGTATTTGCTCAAGGTCCCTCTCAATCCTTCCCAAGCCCCAGTGTGAATCCTCTTTCTGATAGAAAAGTCGAAACCGAGAAGAATATAGATTTTCGGTTCTTTGAGAAAGAAGGTTTTACTTTTGCAAGTAAGATTAAAAACCAAGGATGGGAATTCTACTGCTCCCTTAAGGAAGTCACCTATGTTGTCCTAGTTAGAGAATTCTACCAGAACCTACATTATGGAAATGGGTCAGTGACTTCAACAGTCAAGGGAATTGATATCTGCTTGGATTCTAGTATATTGGGAGAAATATTACATTTGCCTAGTGAAGGTTATTCTTATATGGAACTCCCAGTAAAAGAAGAGGGGATCAGAATTATTTTAGGAGAAACTTATTCAGGAAGTTTAAACAAATTGGAAGCAAAGATTTTGTCTATTGAGATGAGGATCCTGCATCAGATGGTAACAAAGCTCTTCTTTCCTAGGAGTGGTAGGCATGATCTACTGTCTGGCAGAGATGTATGTATCATGTTTCATGTCATCACTCAGACCCCCCTGAACCTCCCTGCACTTATGATAGAGGCCATGAGAGAAACTTTGAACAGATCCAAGGCACACTTGCCTTATGGTATGGCCCTTACTAGAGTATTTAGGAGGTTTGGAGTTAGCTGTGAGGGGGAGGCACCTACCAAGCTATCTCATGTGGACACTTTCAACCAACACAGCCTGCACCGAATGGGATTTACAAAGACTGATGGTGGTTGGATCAAGGGCTCTGAAGAAAGAGCTGAGGATAGAGCTGAAACAAGAGCTGAAGACAGAACTGAAGGCAGAGTAGAAGAAGAAAATCCATCTTCTCCTGTACATGACTTCAGGGCAGCATCACCAGATATCCAGTTCTTTCCTGATACAGAGGCTGGCCCTTCAGAGTTTACTAGGATGCCCACACCAGTGTATCAGCCAGAGAGCAGAGCACCTCATTCAGAGTTCAGACTGGCTGACGATCAGATCGAGCATATATCACAGCGTGTGGCTTCTTTGCTGTCTAGCCAGTGGAGTAGTACATCTTTTGCACCTGGAGCCACCTCTTCTGATCAGACCATTACTCCCCACATCTCCACTGTGTTTCAGATGATATCAGATCAGTCCATCCGGATCCAGCAGCTTGAGGACACAGTCTGGAGACTGACTGGCAGAGTTCTAGACTTGCAGGGGCAAGTCCTTGCTTTGGCCCATCCTAAGCCACAGGAGTCAACTATTGAGGTCACAAACCTCACTGCAGAGGCTGGCAGGCTCAGAGGAGCACTAGAAGGTGGATATGAATTACTAAGGAAAGAGATCCGAGGATCGAGTGAGCATGCAACCACTCAGTTCACTGCTCTACTTCAATCTGTTTCCAGAGCACTGAACGTACTTGATTCTATCAGACTCACCCTTTCTGTTCAGTCCTTAGCATCTCAGTGTACTTAGCCTCCCAGTTCATCTCGTTCTCCTGCTCGTGCCAGAGGCAGACGGGGTAGAGGATGCACTTCTGATCCATCAGCTTCTCATACCATATCTGATGACTCCGATCCTTGACTTGTCTTGATCATTACTAGATCCTAGGTGTTAGTGTCTTGTTTTAGGATCTGTATTTTGGGGCCATGTATTGACAATTAGCTGGTTGATTATTATAATATGAACTATGTAATGAAACAATTATGGTTTTACGGAATCATCTTTTACTTATATTTCTACCTTTTGTAATGATGTTGATCATATTTTGATTATATATATATTCTCCTTGTTGAAATATTGTCTTCTCTTTGTTGTTGTTTGCTGTTGATAATTGCTATATTAAGGGGGAGCAAACATCTGTGATAAACTCTAAAGGGGGAGAAATTAAAGAATGTTTCAGAAAAAGGAGAAGTTAACCATGTCTGATGATGTCAAAAAGGGGGAGAAATTAAACAAAAAGCAACTCATTAAAAGCAAAACCCTAAATTATGAGAAAAAAGGAGAGAAATTAAACGAGAAATTAACTCATTAAAAGCAAAACCCTAAATTATGAGAAAAAGGGAGAGAAATTAAACAAAAAGCAATTCAATTATGAGCAATTAAAGAAAAAGCAACCCATCAAAAGCAAAACTATAAATTATGAGAAATTAATTGAAGAATTTAAAGAACAATATCAATAGTACAATGCTAAGTACAATGCAATTATGTAACTTTTAAATTACTTCTTTACATATGCTCTGATTTACTTTAAAAATTTAAATATGCTCTGATATACTTCAAAATTCCAACTTACTCTGATACATCTTAAAATTTTTTTTAACTTGCTCTGATACATCATAAAATTTGTTCTGATACATTATAAAATTTTCTCTGATACATTGTAAAATTGTTTTCCTTGCTCCGATACATTGCAAAATTTATTTTTCTCTTGCTCTGATATATCTTAAACTCAAAATGAGCTAATACACTTTCAAAATCAACTCTTAAACATACTTTGGCACACATAATTATTTTTTGTATCAAAAGCAATTAAAGCACATAATTAATTTTTGCTCTGATGCTAAAACTAAAATCAAATGAAAATAAGCAAATTTTTAAAATACAACTTGCTCTGATAACAAAAACAAGTTTTCTGCTCTAACACCAAAATCACATATTCCAATGAGCATATCTTCAAATTTTTAAGAAAATGGACAAACTATTTTTGTATATGATCATTTATATTACATGCCAAAAGAATCTTACTCTTTTCAAGCATATAAATGTATAATGCATTCTTTTGAAATTATTGATTCACATAAATGCTTTTTGTTCAAATATTTTGTCATCATCAAAAAGGGAGAGATTGTTGCTCCTAGATTGATTTTGATGATTACAAAGCAGATTGAAAGGATACAAATAATTTTAAATTGAAAAAGTCCTTATGCTCTTCAGGGGCAAAATCATAATTTCACTAAAATCCTAATTTGACAGTATCATTTGGTAGAACAAATGATTAGTAATCTATTGATGAAAATTTTATTGTGTTTGGACTTATATTTTTGAAGTTATGAAGGTTTGAAGTGCATGAGTCGACTCATGAGTCCACTCATGGCACTATGAGCTGATTGGCACGCAAAAATTCCCCTTGGCACGCTAGTTTTCTGGCTTGGCACGACCTGTGAGTCGACTCATGAGTCGACCCACAAAGCATGAGTCGACTCATGAGTCGACCCCTGCTGATTTGAGCCAAAAATTTCCAAAAACTCATTCTCTGGTCTTTGCAACAGAAGTCGACTCATGAGTTGACTCCTGAAGCATGAGTCGACTCATGAGTCGACCCCTGCGACGGAAAATATCAGCAATGGCTAGTTTTTTGCCCATTTTAATTGCCTTTTATGCTTCCTAAAATTGCTCTAACGGCTCTTTATCTGTCTAAATTGTTTTCTCTTGTTTCTTATTGCTATAAAATATTTCAAATGGTGAAAGAAATTGAAGATAAAAAAGGAGAGATCAAACCTATATACAAAAGGATCCAAAATCTACACGAGAAAGCCTGAGATCAATGAAATACCCAAAAGAAAAAGAGAGAGGATCCACAATATACAAGAGAGATTGTGAAATAGAAAAGCAAGAGCATTCAAAGAGAAGATTTTTCAAGCCTATTGTTCAACCTTGATCGAGAGATCTTTCAAAGCCTTCAAGAAGTCTTCAAGCAAAGATCATTCTCTTCTCAAGCATTCATTCAAGCGTTCATCCACCTTGAGAAAATCCAAAAAGGGTTTCTTCATTTGAGTAAAGTATTTTTATTGTTATATTCGCTCATTTAAGGAGCTGTTATTGTATTAATTTGTGCTCTAAATTTTCTTACTCTTTGTGAGTAATTGTTCTTATTTTTGGAGGATTTCCAAAACAAGGAAAGGTTGATCCGAACCTGAAATCGGAGTATTTTGGGTTAGCTTGTACCCGAGAAACAAGTAGACTAGCTTGGGATAGCTAGTGTCGGAGTTTCCGACGTTTTGTATTCGAGTTGAATACAAGTATAGTGGATTGAAATTCCCAAGTAGGAGCTTGGGGAGTGGATGTAGGTGCAAGGTTGGCACCGAACCACTATAAATCCTTGTGTTTGTGGTGTGCTTTATTGTTTCTCTTTATTTCTTTATTATATCCTTGCATTCCTGCTTTTGGTAATTAATATTGAATTAAAGTCTTTGTTTTGTTCATCATAAGTAATTAATTAAGCCTAAAATTTTTAGAAACCCAATTCACCCCCCCTCTTGGGTTGCATAGCTGGGCAACAATCCCTTTGACCAAAATGATCATAGGACATCTTAGAGTTCAACTATCAACTTTGATCAGGTTGTTCACATTGTATTTTAAAATATCAAATCCATCTGATGGATTACTCTGGCCAAGGTTTTGCTAAATTGAAATACAGCGACTCATTCTTCTCCAACTCTTGGAGTGATCAATCCCATCTCGATCACACTCTGACTTCGTAAGTACTTGACTGTGCCTAGAAGCCTTCCATCCCTGAATTAAAAATTCAGTTAGGTTAGTACCAAAGCACAGTGAGTTACTTGCAAGTCACTGAGGCGATCTCAGGTCTAAGGGACACTTATACCTATATCCTATCAGAGACATTCTTGATAGCAGAATGCTCTGGAGTTGGTCACGTTCAATGACAATATACCTTTATATCTCACCTGTATGCCATACCAGTGTCTCCACACTCTTTGGTTAAGAGGACAACCAACCCATATGGCCTACAGTGACCTATGCTCGATAGAAGCTGTCATCCTTATTAACAGCTTATCATTTGGTCGTGAACAGTTTTAAAGACTAATCGATAAATCCTCTCTTTATCGAACTTAAATAGCCCTAAGGACTTCATCATAACAACGAAGTTCATTAAAAGATGAAGACTTATGATGAAAATGCCAAAAATATATTTTATTTATTAACAAATCAATTACAATACTTGGTTGCTCAACCGTCAACAACTTGACGATTGACTTTTGGGACACATTTTTCAACAACTCCCACTTGTCCTAAAGCCACTCGGCATAGTATCTAATACCCATCTTCGACTTGTAGTTGTCGAACTCCTTTATCGCCAGGGCTTTAGTGAAGGGGTCAGCCAGGTTCTCCTTTCTGTCGATCTTCTGAAGATCGACGTCACCTCGATCCATGATCTCCCAGATCAGATGGAAGCGGTGCAAGATGTGCTTTGTCCACTGATGTGCTTTGGGTTCCTTCGCCTGAGCTATGGCACCAGTGCTATCGCAGTAGAGCAAGATTGGACCATCGAGGGAGGGTGCTACTCCGAGCTCAGTGATGAATTTTCTCAGTCACACAGCTTTCTTCACGGCATCCGATACTGCGATGTACTCCGCTTCACAAACAGAGTCTGCCACAGTATGCTGCTTGGAACTCTTCAAGCAAATAGCTCCATCATTCAGAGTAAAGATATAACCCGACACGCTTCTGCTATCATCATGGTCAGATTGAAAGCTGGAGTCTGTGAACCCCATAAGTTTCAGATCTGACTCGCTATAAACCAACCATTGGTCCTTAGTATTTCTCAAATACTTAAGGATGGCTTTAACCACTTTTTAATGATTTTTTTCAGGATCAGATTGGTATCTACTCACTACTCCTAGTGAGTATACCACATCTGGTCTTGTACATGTCATGACGTACATGATAGATCCCACAGTCGAAGCATATGGGACTCTACTCATACGCTCTCTCTCTTCAGAACTTATCAGACAATCCTTCTTAGAGAGAGAAATTCCATGGTCTATCGGTAGAGAGTCCTTCTTGGAATTCTCCATGCTGAACCTCTTCAGCATAGTATCTATGTACGTGGACTGGGATAACCCAAGCATCTTTTTAGATCTATCCCTATAGATCTTCATCCCTAGGATGTAGGATGCTTCACCCAAGTCCTTCATGGAGAATTATGATGACAACCAAACTTTTATTCCCTATAGTGCAGGGATGTCATTTTTGATTAAGAGAATGTCATCCACGTACAAGACAAGGAATACCACAACAGGACCATTTGCCCATTTATAGATGCAGGGCTCTTCTCCATTCTTATTGAAGCCATACATTTTGATCACCTTATCAAAATGCATGTTCCAACTCCGAGAAGCTTGCTTCAATCCATAAATGGATCTCTGAAGCTTGTATACCTTGGACTCATCTGTGGATGTAAACCCCTCAGGTTGTATCATATACACCTCTTCGATCAGCTCTCCATTTAGAAAAGCTCTCTTTACATCCATCTGCCAGATCTCATAATCCAGATAGGCAGCTATTGCAAGCATTATCCGAATGGATTTGAGCATTGCCACAGGGAAAAATATCTCATCATGGTCAATACCATAACGTTGACAATATCCCTTGGAAACCAGACGAACTTTATAGGTCTCCACCTTTCCATCTGCCCCCTTCTTCCTTTTGAAGACCCATTTACACCCAATGGGATTAACCCCTTCAGGTGGGTCAACCAATGTCCATACATCGTTGACCTTCATGGACTCCATTTCGGATTTCATGGTTTCAAGCCATTTCTCAGAATCAGGTCTCTACATTGCATCCATATAGGAGATCGGATCCTCATCATTCTCATCAAGTTCGATGGGATCACCATCCCAGACCAAGAAACCATAGTATCTGTCCGACTGACGTGGTACTCTATCGGATCGTCTTAATAGTGCAGGTACATTGGGCTCCGAATCTGATCCAATCAAATCTGACTCAGGTTCAGCTATTGGTGTCGGTCCTTCTACCTGTTGAACTTCATCAAGTTCAACCTTAGAGGCAATGGTTCCTTCACCAGGGAACTTCTTTTCTAAAAAGATTGCCTTAAGACTGACGAACACCTTTTGTTCATCAGTATGGTAGAAAAAATATCCTTTCATCTCTTTGGGGTACCCAATGAATGTGCATTTGTCAGACCTAGGTCCAAGTTTGTCTGTGACTAATCGTTTGACATAGGCCGGGCACCCCCAGATCCTAAGGTGTGAAAGTGCTGGCTTACGCCCTATCCATATCTCATATGGAGTCTTAATTATAGACTTACTTGGAACCCTATTTAACAGATAATAGGCCGATTTGAGTGCATATCCCCAGAAGGATATCAGCAAGCTAGTAAAACCCATCATGGATCGGACCATGTCTAACAGAGTCTGATTTCTCCTTTCAGACACACTATTATGCTGTGGTGTTCTTGAAGGAGTCCATTGGGAGAGAATCCCATTCTCTCCTAGATATGTGAGAAACTCACTAGAAAGGTATTCTCCTCCTCGATTAGATCGAAGAGTTTTAATACTCTTCCTAGTTTATTTTTCTACTTCACTTCGGAATCGTTTGAACATTTCAAATGAATCCGACTTATGTTTCATTAGATAGACATATCCATATGTGGATAGGTCATCCGTGAAAGTTATGAAGTAGAAATATCCACCTCTAGCACTTGTGCTCATGGGTCCGCATACATCAGTATGTACTAGGCTCAAGAGCTCAGTAGCTCTCTCACCATTTCTAGTAAAAGGTGACTTGGTCATTTTATCAAGAAGACAGAACTCACAGGTTGGAACTGATTCACAATCACTGACTTCGAGGATTCTCTCTTGAGTCCACCTGTTTATTCTGTTCTTGTTTATATGACCTAGCCTACAGTGCCATAAGTAGATATCTGACACACACTATCTAATTTAGGGTGCTTGCCAGTAGAATAGACTCTTATCGGGCTTGATCTTTCTGGTCTGACTTTGCACTGATGTCCCAGCCTGAACTTGCACCTTCTTCTCCTTGTTCTTCTTCCCTTTCTCAAAGGGTCAAGAACCAGAAGATGAACCTCCCACTATGTTCACCGACTCCTTATGGAGTTGGTGATCCTTCTCAAAGTTCTGAAGCAACCCCAATAACCCATGGTAGTTTACTTCAGGCTTTGTCATTCTATAATGAGTGAGGAATGGGAGATAAGACTTGGGCAGCGAGTTCAGTATTGCATCTTTCCCAAGTTGCTCATGCAAGGGAAAGCCGAGCTTGCTCAATCGTTCCATCAGCTCGATCATGTACAATACATGATCAGTGACAGAGGCACCATCCCATATTTTGGTGTTGAAGATGGCACAACTAGTCTTGCGCCTCTCCACGTCATCAGGTGTGCCAAAGGCATCCTCCAACATTTGAAGCATGTCCTTTGGCTGAGCCGTCTCGAATCTACGACTAAACTCGTCGCTCATGGCAGCCAGCATGATACAACGCACCGTGGTCCGATCACTGAGCCACTTCTGGTAAGTGTCTCTGACTGTTCCACATGCATTGGCAGCTGGCTCCTCAGGTGCAGGATCCATTATCACATATAGGATCCGTTCATGCTCTAAGATTATCTTCAACTTTTGGTACCAGCTACCGAAGTTGGATCCCACCAACTTATCATTGTCCAACAATGATTGGAGCGATAGGGAAGTGGCTATATTTGCACAAAGGAGAACCATAACCTAATTAGTAATTGATTCATTAAACCTAAAGATTTGAATTTTAATCAAAAGATTTCTCTCACTATTTTATTCGAATTGGTAGCCTCTACCTCCAATTCAAAAAATTACCTTAATTCTTTAGTGGGTACTAGAATCCACTTAGACTGCACACAAGCCCAACTTTGGGTGGCCAACCCATGTACATCTAAGGGTAGGTTCATAACCAATTATT
This sequence comes from Elaeis guineensis, assembly GCF_000442705.2. NCBI lineage: Eukaryota > Viridiplantae > Streptophyta > Magnoliopsida > Arecales > Arecaceae > Elaeis > Elaeis guineensis. Next base: position 42,697,890 of record NC_026004.2, on the reverse strand, counting down.
TCTCTAAATAATTTCTAGTAATTTTAAATTTACCCCAGAAACCTAATCAGTAGGCTTTGGCCTCCACTGTAAGAATCTGGTTAGGTCCAACCATTAACATGACCATACTTAGTGCATCTAACCAACGAATGATTAAGCCCAACTTTGGTTGGCTCACCTAACCACCATTAGAGAGATCCTTCCAAGTCGTCATATGATGAGTGATAATTCCATTAGTCAACAATCACCAGGCCTTTGGGTCTGCAATGATTATTGAGTTAATGGATTAATTATCAAACACCTTAATGGGAGGCTATGACTCAGTTATCTCCATAACTTTATCATTTTAAGGACCTAATAATTTTAAAAAATTTAAATGATTTAGATGATGAGGTCAGATGAACCAGCATATCATGATCCTCCCACTGGCTTCACCAAGTCAGCTTAAGGGAGACCATTAAAAGGGCTGGTCTAGGAGCACCTAAATCAGTCACACTGATTTACCTAGCTGACATGGGTCAACTCAAATAGTCAAGTGATCCGATCAAAACATAATTTCATCAAGAGGCCACATAAGTTCGATCAGTGGGAGGGTCGGCCAAAGCTTGCCTTAGACACCATCAGAAATGGCCAGGTAAGCGGGCTCTCAATTAAAAACCACCGGTCTGATTCACCTTAGACACCAACTGGTTTAATTAGTTTCGATTAGATCAACCTAACAGTTCGTGCTAGACCGCTTAGCCAAGAATCAAGTCCATTTGATTCTCGTTAAAGATATGGACTTGACCAACTACAACTATTATAATTGATCTAGAAAATCCTTGACCTAATCTAAGACAACAATTGATTAGATTTAGTCAATTCTCTAATTAAGTCCATCTTTAATCTAACCATAGGTCTAACCCAATTAATGGACCTAATTTCTACTAATCCATTAACCCAATGTGTTATGGTTTGTATCTTAGGTTCTTCAATTCACAATCCTAGAACCTAATCAAAACAACTTCTTAATTCTTAATTAAGTTTTAGGCTGGGGGTTGGGTTCGGCTTTTCAAAAAATAATTTTTATATTTATAAAATAATTTTATAATATGATTCTACCAACCATATTGCATGTTTGATTTATAATCAAGATGCAAGTGAAATAAATATGAAACTACTTTAGATCTAATCTAAACAGGTTCATGTAATTGAAACAATTTCAACTTTAAACAATTTCTTTGCACAAAAATTATTAAAAAAGAGATTTTATTTTAGATTTAAATACCTTTTAAATCTAATAAATCATAAATTTAATTTAGATCATATCTAACAAATTTAAGATTAAAGACAGATCTACACGAACTAGGACAATCTTTGCATTGTAAAGGGTAAACCTTACAGCAGGACAACCTTGCAGTTCGTGATTGATCTAAAATTTTAATTTTAGATTTAATAATTAAATTATAAATTATATATAATCTAAAAACTAATCTATGCATGTATAAATAATCATGTAATGAAGAACCTTAGCTTTGATACCAATTGTAGGAACCAGATCTAGGGTTTCAGAGTTAGATCTTGAAACTTTTTCAAGACCATGCAGTAGAAGACTAAAATAAATCAAAATTTATTTTTTAAAATCAAAAAATTTTTAGATCTAAGATTCTATTATATGATAATTACATAATATTAAATCAAAAATTAAAATATATAGAGCATGAACTACATGTTGATCATATCAACTGTTTCTATACTACATCTAATGTATGTATTAAACAATAGATCAGATCTATTACCTTGCAAGTTAGACATTCTAACCTCACTGATCCGACTTGAGGATGATGTTGCAAGCCACACATATGTCTGGCCTCTAGGAGTCATCCACATGAGCCCACGAATCTCGATCAGAAGTCCTGCTTCAGGAAATCAGCACAGTATGCTAGTACTGCACTGATCCTTCTTTGATGGTTGATCAGGTGCCTCCTTCTTCTTGATTTAGGCTCTTCCAAAGATGAAAAGTAAGAGGATGAGTTTTAGATCTGAGATGCTCTCAGAAAACTCAATATGGAGGAAGGAAAGAGATGAAAACAAACAACCCTAGAAGAAGACCCTCTTCTTCTTCTCATTTCTCTCTCTAAACATCTTATCTTGTGTCTATTATATCTCCACAACCCAAAGGTTTTTCTCTCTAATTTTTAGATGACCCAAAGGTATCTCAAATATCTATCTTCTCCAAAAATTTTATAAAGAAACTCATTTTATAGAGAGAGATATGATAGAGTCCTTGTCTAGGTCAAATACCTAGTCAAGGCTTATCCAAACATGGCAAGATAAGGGGTGCCCAACTCTTGAGCACCTCCTTCTTATTTTCATACATGGACTACTAGAAAAAGGTACACAATATGTACCCTAAAAGCCATAAAAATTTTAAAAAAATTTGGATAAATTTGGTGCAAAATTGAAAGAGTTTTGGATTTCTAAAACTCTATCTCATAGAATTCAAAATCCAAACTTATTCCTCTTTGATTTGATCCAAACCACCTTCCATGTAAGAAAGAAGAGAGAAAACCTTTTGTGGACGTGGGAGAGACCTGAGAGAGGACTTTTGTCACACAAAATAAGAGGGGATTGGCATGGAATAAGAGAGAGGGCATGGGGAGGGGCTTATGTGGCGCAAGGTGGAATCCTAGTCTTACTAGGATTCTAACTCATGACTTGTTTTAATTTGGTTTCTCAAACCAAATCAAATTAAAATTAGATCAACCCAATTAAAATAAGTCTTAACCTAATTAAAAACTTAATTTAATCAGATTAAATTATATTTAAATCTGATTTAATTTTCTAATCAAATTAGAAATTAGGTTGACCCAATCCTAATTGAACTAGGACTAGTTTTTCTTTGCAATTGACTTTTCCAATAAACCAATTAGACTTGATCCAATCAAGCTCAAACTAAATTTAATTAAATTATATTTAATTTAACTTAATCTCAACTCATTGGCTTAATCAAATTAGGCCAATTAGCAATCAAATTGCTAATCGATCCTCCTGCAACACTTGTACTAGATTAAATGTCAATCGTATTGATCATTTAACCCTAGAATGATTCTCAATCGTTGATCAACCATCCGATCGGATCGTGAACTCTAATGTGTGTGACCTCATAGGTTTAAACCTAAGTCGGAAGTATAGAAATAAATTTTTATACCAATCGAAGTGACTATCTAGCAATGGTACCCGACGGTCGGATAGGTAGAATGTATAGAACAACATCCTTAGAACCCATGCGGATTTAGTTTTCATATAATTCATTCTCTTGACCAAAATGCTCATAGGACACCTCAGAGTTTAACTGTCAACTCTGATCAGGTTGTCCATATTGTATTTCAAAATATCAAATCCATCTGATGGATTACCGTGGTCAAGATTTTGCTAAATTGAAATACAGCGACTCATTCTTCTCCAACTCTTGTAGTGGTCAATCCCATCTCAATCACACTCTGACTTCGCAAGTACTTGACTGTGCCCAGAACCCTTCCGTTCTTAAATTAAAAATTCAGTTAGTCCAGTACCAAAGCACAGTGAGTTGCTTGCAAGTCACTGAGCCGATCTCAGGTCTAAGGGACACTTATACCTATATCTCATCAGAGACATTCTCGACAGCAAAATGCTCTGGAGTTGATCATATTCTATGATGATGTACTTTTACATCTCACCTGTATAACATACCAGTGTCTCCACACTCCTTGGTTAAGAGGACAACCAACCCATATGGCCTATAGTGATCTATGCTCGATAGAAGCTGTCATCCTTATTAACAGCTTATCATTTGGTCATGAACAGTTTTAAGGACTAATCGATAAATCCTCTCTTTATCGAACTAAAATAGCCCTAAGCACTTCATCATAACAACGGAGTTCATTAGAAGATGAAGACTTATGATGAAAATGCCAAAAATATATTTTATTTATTAACAAATCAATTACAATACTTGATTGCTCAACCGTCAATAGCTTGACGATTGGCTTTTGAAACATATTTTTCAATGGACAACACATCCCACATCATTGAAAATGATGATCCCACGACCTACACGAAAACTATCATGAGTAGTGACTCTAACAAATGGCTCAATGCTATGAAATTCAAAATGGACTCCATGTATACCAACCAAGTTTGGACTATAGTTGATGCACTTGAGGGTGTGACCCCAATAGGCTGCAAATGGGTCTTCAAGAAAAAGATTGGAGTAAATGGCTAGGTGGAGACTGTTAGGAAATGTGTCTTAAAGCTAATCGTTTAATGATTGTGCTAATTATAATTATATATGAATTGATAAATAATAAAAGTTATTTGGCCTTCTTCATCACAAGATTATATCTTCTAATGAACTCCTATATTGTGATGAAGTCCTTAAGACTATTTTGATCGATAAAAGAGGATTTATCGTGTAGTCCTTAAATTGGTTCGTGACCAAACGATACGCTATTAGTAGGACAATAGCAATATCAAGTGTAGGTTGTTGTGTGCCATATGTATTGGTTGTCCTCATACTAAATGGTGTGAAGACACTGATATGGCATCCAGGTGAGATGTAGAAGTACATCATCACTGAATGTGATCAACTGCGGAGCACTATGCTATCAAGGATAGCTCGCGAAGGGTATGGGTATAAGTATCCCTCCGATCTGAAATCACCACGGTGACTTACAAGCAACTCACTGTACTTTGGTATCAGACTAACTGAGTTTCTAATTCAGTAATGAAAGATTTCTGGATGCAGTCAAGTACTTATCAAGTCGGTGCGTCAGTCAAGATGGGATGATCCCTTCGAATTAGTAGGAGTTAATGTATCAATGTATTTCAATTTAGCAAAATTTGAGCCTGGATAATCTATGTAATGGATTTAAAAAAGATTGAAATATAATGTGGATGACTTATCTAAAATTGATAGTTAAATTCTAGGTCATCCTCGAGCATTAGGATCAAAGAGATAAATTATACGGTAACCATATGTCAATATATTCTTGAATATTATTTCACCTTCATTCGATCTATCCGGATGTTGGGTCACTATTGCTAGATGGTTACATCGATTGGTTCAAGAAGTTGTTCCTATGTTATCAGGCTTAGGTTCAAACTTATGGGGTCACACTCAAAAGAAGTTTCTGACTAATCATGAGGCTATCAATGATTGAGAATTGTTCAAGGGCTTAATCATAAATTCGATTGATGGTTAACCTTATACAAAAGTTGCAATAAATTAATTCACCAAGTGCTAGTGAATTAATAGAAGATTAATTAGTAATTATATTATTGGTTAGCTTAATTTGATTGAGCAAAGAAGATTAAATAAAATCTAATTAAACTGGATTCAATGAGGTTTGACCCGATTAGGTTATGAGATGACCAAATCGCCAAGGGAGAATTATCCCTGATTTGATCAGGACTTTGGTTCAATTAATTTTTAATTTGATTAAAATTTGATTAAAAATTTATAAATTTAATTAGATTAGATTTTATATATTTTATTTGGGCTAAACCAAATGTGATTTGGTTTAGATTTAAAATAAAAAAATTAAGAGTCCTTATTGGAATAGGACTTGTTGGGTATAAAATATCCTTCGGCCGAAGTTTGTAAAAGATCGACCTTTCCAGGGCTTCTCCGGCTTCCGACCTTGTGTGGCGTCTCTCTGAACCCCCCCCCGATCGTCCGAGCTTCTGGACTTCTCCGATAATGAGCTTCTCCATCCATCACTGGGCTGCTCCAAAGGCTCTCTAGGCCTCACTGTCAGCCGACCTTCTACGGTGATCAACTATTCTCCAAACTCCTTTCGGACTTCGTCAATATCCGAGCTTCTTCGACAATGAGATTTCTATGGTAATCAGACTCCATCCGAGTTTCTACGACGGTCGACCGTCTTTAGGATTCCAACCAGACTCCTGTGAGAGACAAACTTCTACTACGAGCGGTCTACTCCGAACTCCTACAACGAGCGATCTACCCTGAACTCCTACAGCAGATGGTCTACTTCGGATCTCTACTATAAGTAAATTCCATTCGAGCCCCTATTGTAAACACATTTCTTTCAAACTTCCATTACAGGTAGACTTCAGCCGAGATTCTTCATAATCGGATCCCAGATGAGCTTCTACGATGGGACAGGATCCACCGGCCAGATCGCTACTCCGAGCTCCCACGACAATCGATCTTCGACCAAGCTTCTACAATAAGCGATCTCCTTTCAGCCTTCTACAAGAACCAAACTTCGTCTGAACTTCCACAGCGGATGGATATCGGATGAACTTCTACAACAGATGGATTCCAGTAGCTGGATTTCTACAACGGCCAATCACCTTCAGTGTCTGTCGAACCTCCCCAATGCCAACCGAGGTCCACCGCCGACCGACCCTCTGCCAGATTCCTCATGAAACCAAACTTCTCCGACGGATAATCTTCAGACGAGCTTTAACATCGGACAAATCTCAGATGGACTTCCCTAGCAACTGGACCCCTACCGGACTTCACCAATAGAAAGTCTCCATCCGAGCTTCTACAGCAGATGACTTTCGCCTGTAGCATCAGCACCTAAGGCATCCGACAACAGTAGATTCATCAGCAGCCACAGAAACATCCGAGCTTCTTTTAGATTGGCAGTATAGAGAGCCATTCCTCTCCATCAGACATCCCAGCCGAGCTCGCTGACAGATCCAAACTCTCCAGCAAGTCATGACAATGGCCACCACCCTGCTCCACTCTCTACAACAGATTTCATGTGGCTCCACTACTCTCTGGCAAGTCACGACAACGGGCACCACTCCACTCTCCGTAACAAACTCCACGTGGCCCTGAACGACCCCTGACGCCACTACTCTCCGTAACAAACTCTAAGCGGCTTTGAACAACCCACTACCAGGCGGTTACAGACATCGCTGTCAATCAGTTACGCTCTCCATCTATAAAAAGGGACCCCCAGATACATTCTTCTCTAAGCCCAAAAACTCTAACCCAAAACTCTACTAAAATTCTCACTCGAGCACTCCATTTCTATTGAAGCAGAGTACTGACTTGAGCATCGGAGGGTCTTGTCGGAGCACCCCCAACTCCGGTTTAGACTTTCCTTGCAGATCCCGATGGCGGTCGCGGTCACCTCGACTCCAGCAACTCCAGCTTCGGTGGAATTCTGCACCAACAGAATTGGTGCTAGAGGAAGGGTGGTGTGTCTTTGCAATACCCTTGTTCTAGAAGGAGTGCTCAACGGGATTGCCTCCAGTCATCTTCTCCGACGTCCTCCTCTCCTTCCCCTACTAGATCTTCACCTGATACCTCCCCGAAAGGCATCCACCAGGCGATCCATGGCCCCCGCGGCCAGATCTCAGGCTCCGACCTCGCCTCCAATTTTTCAGGCTCCTCGTCCTCCTCCGATAACGACGGTCGGTATGGAGTAGTTCGACCTGCTGGTTCAGCAGGTCAGAGGCCTCACCGAAGCAGTGCAGGCCATGCAGCAGCAGCAGCAACAGTCGCAGGTGTCAGTGCGGCTGGAAAGAGCATCATCGAAGTTCCAAGATCCGACAGTAGGGCGGGCCACTTGGGCCAGTCATCCTGTCTTCCCTGAAAAAGAGAATTCGAGGGTGGAGAGCCCTCGGTCTGATCACGATTCCACTCCCGGAGGATCCCTACATCCACTCTACCAGAAGACCCTCGAGACTCACAGTCGAGAGGACCTCCTAGATCGAAGGCTCCAGGAGATGAACTGGTGGATCGAAGAGCTCCACCATGCTCCCCCTACTTATGGTGAGGATATCTATACTGACCCTCCCTTCTCTCAAATGATCATGCAGGAACCGATCCCGCCAAACTTCAAGCTCTTCCAATTCGAAAGCTACGATGGGACCTCAGATCCGGTTGACCACCTGGGGGCCTTTCAGACAATAATGCTGCTCCATGGCGTGCCAGACTCCATCCTGTGCCGAGCTTTCCCATCCACTCTGAAGAAAGTAGCAAGAAACTAGTACTCGATGTTGAAATTGGGTACCATCTTCTCCTTTGACTAAATGAGCCATCAGTTTGTGGCTCATTTTGTTAGCAGCCAGCATCTTCGGAGAGGCTCGGAGTCCCTCATCAACATCAAGCAAAGAGAGGGGGAATCCATCTGAGCTTACGTCAACCATTTCAATGTCGCCGTGTTGGAGGTTCGAAACTTGGACCAATCGATTGCGATGGCCGTCCTGAAGGGTGGTCTTTAGAAGAACGATCTTTTATTTTCTCTGAAAAAGAAGTATCCCAGGGACTTTGCTGATTTGCTGGCTCAGGCTGAAGGATATGCTCGAGTAGAAGAAGCCTTCAAGATGAAGGATGAAAAGACCGCGAAGGAGCGGCAGGCGGGAGACTCAAGCAAGCCCGCAGTTGAAAAAGGGCTGAGTGAAGCTCGACTACGTTCTCGAACTCCTCCTGGACATAGGCATGTTCGGACTCCTCTCTGAGCTCGTAAGTAGAGAAGCCCAGACCACAGAGTTCGACAGAGCTCTCCCCTCGAAAGATTTTACAGTTACGCCCGTCTCAATGCATCAAAAACTCAAGTGCTGATAGAGGTTAGAAAGCAGCTGCCAAGGCCAGAAAGGATGCGCTCGCACCTCAAGAAGCGCAATCCAAATAAATTCTACTTTTATCATCATGACCACGGCCATGATATGGAGGAGTGTATTCAGCTTCGAGACGAGATCGAGGAGCTCATCAGATGAGGTCGGCTCGATAGATTCATTCGACGTCGACCAGAAGGAAGGGAAGATCGGCCTAGAGCCCTGCCACAGCTGGAGCCGCCAAGGAGGGAGGAGCAACCTGAAGATCGGCCTACGATTGGGATTATCAACTCCATCTCAGGAGGACCCCGATGGGGAGCAGACCTTCCACGGCTATAAGATTCGAAAAATCAATGAATGTATTACCAACAACTTTGCCCTAAATAAAAATTTCTTTCATATTCGTGTATTTTTTCTTTTAGCATAAGTTTACAATGACAGGGAGTAACTCCCTCATACAATCGAAATTAAGCTTGTTAGGAACAGGAGGAGAACCTCGTCCTAACATGAGCAAAGACGAAGGCCTGGTTTCTTAAAGATCGGATGGGGGGAGAGGCCCTTGCAACGGCCCATATGTTCCCCCACAGCCTTGTTAGGAATAAGAGAAGAACCTCATCCTAACATGAGCAAAGTTGAAGGCCCAATTTCTTAAAGACCGGATGGAGGGAGAGGCCCTCGCAATGGCCCTTATGTGCCCCCACAGCCTTGTTAGGAACAGGAGGAGAATCTCATCCTAACATGAGCAAGGTCGAAGGTCCGATTACTTAAAGACTGGATGGAGAAAGAGGCCCTCGCAACGACCCTTATGTGCCCCCACAGCCTTATTAGGAACAGGAGGAGAACCTCATCCTAACATGAGCAAAGTCGAAGGCCCGATTACTTAAAGACCGAATGGGGGGAGAGGCCCTCGCAATGGCCCTTATGTGCCCCCACAGCCTTGTTAGGAATAGGAGGAGAACCTCATCCTAATATGAGCAAGGTCAAAGGCCCAGTTACTTAAAGATCAGATGGGAGGAGAGACCCTCACAACGGCCCTTATGTGCCCCCACAGCCTTGTTAGAAACAGGAGGAGAACCTCATCCTAACATGAGCAAGGTCAAAGGCCCGGTTACTTAGAGACCGGATGGGGGGAGAGGCCCTAGTAGCGGCCCTTACGTGCCCCCACTGTCCTGTTAGGAATAGAAGGAGAACCTCATCCTAACTGAGCTGATACTGACTGTCGGGGATAAGAGGAGAATCTCGTCCTGACGCAAACAAAGGCTTGATCGATCAAGACCGGACAAGGAGGAAAGCCTTCTCAATGGCACCTCTACACTCTCACGACCCCATCAAGAGCAGAGGGAAGACCCTCACTTGAACACAGAAGAAAAAGAGAGATGAAGAAAGAAAGCGACGAATTACACCAGCGATAAGTGAAAAATGAACTACATCAAAGGCACAAGGGACCTCGTCTCAATGAGGAAGAAAATTCTTATAAAAAATCTCTAGTTCCTAAGAGCGAATCAACACAGCGACGATCAAGAATCTTCAAACAACATCGACGTCGAACAAGATGAAAGACAAAAGAAGTTCAGAAAATGACAACTCAATACCAAAATGGACAAGGTAATGAATTTTTTTTTTTTCATTTTATTAGTGAAGTATATATTACAAAGCCTTGAAGGACAAAAAGAGAAATGACAAAAAAAAAAGAAGGAAGAAAGGAGCCCTAAGGAAGCCCAGCTTCTTCCGACTTCGAGCTCTCAATTTTGGTTCTTATTAGGGATTGCCTTAAGTTTTCAACTTCTTCCTCTAGTTCCATCTTTCTCAGCAGCATATCCCGATACATCTGGTGGAACCATCGGCTCTCGCCCTCCGACTCTCGAACCCTCTTCCTCAGGACCTCGGACTCCACCTCGGTATCTTTGACTGCCTGCTGCTCGTGGACCAGCTGAATCTTCAGCCGCTGCAGTTCGGCCTTTTTCTGCTCAAGGGCCACAGACAATTTTGCCATGGTCCCCCTCAAGGAGTGGAGCTCGTCGGAGCCTTGTGCAGAGGTGAGCTGGACTCTCTCAGATAACTGCCTCCGAAGGTGGGCAACTTCATCGGTCATCATCTGGAGCTTCCTTCGGTAGTCCTCTACTTGCCCGCTCCAGCCGACTCGGTAGGCATTGTAGTTCGTCTCAGCATCCTGCAGCTGCTTTTGAAGGTCGGAGAACTTCTTCGACCAGTCTCGATTGCGGTCGGCTTGGACTGTGAGCCAGGACGAGCTCCCTTCCAACTGGCCGATCTTCTCCCGTGCGGTCGCCAGCTCGACTTCAAGAGAGCTGATCTTGAAAGCCTGAGTCCAAGATCGGTCGCTGGCACATTTTTGGAGTTCCTCGAGCTCCATCACGAAGTCGGCCTTCTTTCGGGTGAATTCTATGAGACCCTTTTTATGGAGGTCCTGAAGGCGAACAGCCTCTGCAGTGACTTCCGAATGGCTCTTCCTTAGCCGATGAAGTTCATCTTCCAGCTTCTTATATTTCTTCGTCAACTGACAAACTTCCCTTCTAACGTCTCGGATCATCGACTTCAGAGGAATCTCCTGTGGCAGGAGGAGAGCTTCGGCAGGGCATTATCGTTGGGAGACAAAAGTGCCATGACTCAGATTAGTATAAGAAGATAAAAGATAAGGAAAAGAATACAGAAAAAAAAGAGGGGACCCTCTGTAAAGAAGGATCCGATTTCATTGATTAAATAATTTTTAAGTACAAGAGAATGAAAAAAAAATTATCACAAAGGAAAAATACAAAGCTAGAGGTTTCGGACCTCTAGGGTAGAAATGAGGGGCTCGGCATCCCCGGAAGATCATCAACGGTGACCGCGGCGGTCGATGAGGTCTCGACTGGGGGAGGACCGGCAGTGGCTTTGGATGGTCTGGCTTCATCGTTGGATGCCTCATTCAAGAAGCCGAGATCCAGTTCGGGAAACATCCCAGCCACCTTCTCTTGACAGAGTTCGAAACCCTTGATGAAGGTGTCCTGGCCGAACTGGACCTTTAGATCCTCCATCTCGAAGGAGGCCTTAAACTCCTCCACTACTTAGGCCCCTGCCTCCAAAATCAGGGATGGAATCTATGCTTTCAGCTCAGAAACCTATGCCTTCAACTCGGAAGACTGCGCCTTCAGTTCGAAGATTTCGGCCTCAGCCTTCTTTCTCTTCTCCTCCAAGGAGGTCCTCAGATCGGACGAGGTTTGTCCCTCTTTTTCCAGCACCTCCTGGAGACTTAGGACCTCAGCAATCTTCTCCTCGAGGCGAGCGGCCCAAGCCAGACGACCTTCCTCCGCCCGAGCTGCCTCCCTCTTGGTGATCTTCACCACCTTGATGTTGGCGATAAGCTGGTGCCCAATCTGCAAGAAAGGTCGGGGAGTCAATATAAAGGCTGAAGAATAAATTAAGTAAAGAGGCAAGAAAAAGAAAAATGATGAGTTAACCTACTTCGAGGAAAGATCCCAGAGAGTCCTAGACCCACAACTCGGGATCAGCAAGGATGATCCTCTCGACGACCTCGGGCAGAATGCACCCTTCGACCAGCCTCTTTATTAAATCCCTGTTGTTGAAGGGGTTTTCCCCAAGGTCTTCCTCAGAGCCGCCAGCCCCCTCGACAGCAACCTTGCGACTGCGGCTCCTCTGGGCCAGGGTCTTCTTTCTCCTCCTCCCTTCGGCCCCGGGTGCCCCCTCGGGACGAGCCTCTGGAGCGGGATCCTTGGCCGGGGGGCTCCTTGAAAGGGCTCGGGGGACTTCAGGTTCGGTGTCGAAAGGGACTTCGACGGCGACAGCCACTGGAGTAGGTGCGGCCGAGCTTGTCCCTTTTGTCCTGGCTTTCTTCACCGACCCCGAAGTTGAGGCATCTTTTTTCTTGTGGGTCTTGAGACCCTGGGCTAACCTCCGAGGCACGCTTGCATCCATATCTACGATAAAAAAAGATCAACACGGCTTAGAGATGGAATAAGAGAAAGGGGAAGCAAAAAAAAAAAAAATAGTACCGGCAGGGTTAAGAGGACTCAGGCCGACGTTGAACAAAAGTTGTTCCTTCAGAAGTTCGGGGAGGAGGGGGGCTCGATAGGCCTCGAGCTTTTTGGAGGCTTCGAGATCGTCCCTTTCCAGGCTAGAAGCCCAACGGATGGAATCTTTCAGAGAGCCCCAAGGGGGTAATCCTAGATCTAAGGTCGGGCATCGGACATAGAAGTACCTCTCCTTCCAGTTGTGGATGGAAGAAGGGGCGCCTTTTAGCAACTCCTTTCTACCAAACTGAGAGGAGAAGTACCACCAGTCCTTTGCCGAGGGATAACGCTTGAAGGTGTAGAAATTTTTAAACAAAGAAAGAGTCGGCCAAACTTCAGCTAAACTACAAAGAGAAAGAAACCCTATCAAAAACCTAAAGGAGTTCGACACGATGAAAACTAGAGAAATATTCAGAAAATGAAAGAGAGCGACGACAAAGGTGTTGGGAATAGTGTCCCAAAGCTAATCGTCAGTCTGTTAACGGTTGTGCTCATTTTTGTATATGTACATGAATTATGAATTAATAAAAAATATTTTGATATTTTTTATCACAAAATGTTTCATCTTCTAATGAACTCCTATGTTGTGGTAAAGTCCTTAGGACTATTTAGACTCGACAAAGGAGGATTTATCGTTTAGTCCTTAAATCTGTTCGCGACCAAATGATACATTGTTACCAAGGATGACAACGTTTATCAAGCATAGGTCGTTGTGTGCCATATAGATTGTTTATTCTCTTAATCAATGAGTGTGGAGACACTGGTATGGCATACAGGTGAGATGTAAGGGTACATCTGCACTGAATGTGACTGACTCCGGAGCTATTTCTGCTATCAAGATTTGCTCTGATGGAATATAGGTATAAATGTCCCTCCGACCTGAGATCGCTACGGTGACTTGCAAGCAACTCACTGCACTTAGGCACTAGACTACCTGAATTTCTAATTCAGTGACGGAAGGCTGCTGGCTGTAGTCAAGTACTTGACTTATCGATGCATGTGTCAAGATGGGATTGACCACTCCAGTTTAGAAGATGTGTACAGTCGTGTTTCAATTTAGCAAAACCTTGGCCAGGATAGTCTTTGTGAGGAGTCACAGGACTGTTTGAGTTGAGCACGATTCGGATGATCTAATCAGGGTTGACAGTTTTACCCTGAGTCATCCTAAACACAGAGGTCAAAAGGATGAATTATACAGTAACCATATTCATGTAGGTTCTGAGTATTGCAATTGTGACCATTCGACCTATCCGATCGTCGGGTACCATTGCTAGATGGTCACTTCGATTAGTACAGGAATTGGTTCCTATGCTATCGGCTTAGGTTCGAACCTGCATAATCACACATATTAGAGGTTCCTATCTGATCTGATAGCTGGTGAAGAGTTTTTCATGTTTGGGATTCTGTGATCAAGAATCAGGATTCTCTGATCATGAATTTCATACATTTTGGGTACCGTGGTCAAGAGTCCCACTGGTTTAGGACTCTTCGATCAGGGTTACATATCGATGAATTCTGATACCTGATTATCCATCGGATTTGGATTCAATATTTATGAGAGGTTTAATTAATGATTGGATCTCTAATTAACTAAATTTGATTGAGTAATTAATTTTGGATCAAGTCCAATTGAATTCGATTCAGTTGGGTTTGACCTGATTAGGTTAAGAGTGACCTAATCGTCGAGATGGTTTGGTCCCTGATATGATCAGGGGTTGGGCTTAATCAATTCCTGATTTGATTAAGATTTTATTGAGCTTAATTAAGCCTAATTAAGTTGAGTTTAAATTACTCTAATTGGGCCTGACTTTTTTGGTTCAATTAGGTTGGTTTAAATAATGAAACCACCTTGACCCATTCTCCCTGCACCACCTCACTTCCACTGCGCCCATTTGAATTCACGAGAAGAAAGTTCTCATAAATTTTTCCTCATGCAAAGCTCTCCTCACACCCTACTTTAATGCACCATATGAGTGGATAAGGATGATTGGTTGGCCATTCAAATTCAAAATAAAGTTTGAATTTGAATGAGCAACCAATCTTAGTGCCTTGACCTTATCCTCTTTTAACGCCCCATTTATTACATGAGAAAATATTTCTCATGAAATCACTCATGCACAAATTAAGCCACGCCCTCCTCTTCTCATGCTCTTAGTGGATAGGGATAAATTGATTTCCATTTGAATTTAAAATTTGATTTGAATTCAAATGTGCAATTACTCATCTTTATCCTCTCACGTGGATAAGATGTTTGACGTTGTTTTAAAAGGCGGAAAAGAGTGGGGTGTGTGCAAAAAAATTTTTGAAGAGAAATCTAGGCATGAGGAATCCTTGTGTGCAAGGTGAAGGTCTATATCCTTCCAAAAGAAAAAGAAAGAAAAGAAAGAAAAAGTGTGTGCAGGGTTTCAGTGAGTTCTTCAGGGTTTCAGCCTGGAGTTCGGGAAGTGTGAAGGTGAGCTACGAGTGTCATGAGCCCACCAAATTTTAGGGAGATCTTCAATATCCTCTTAAGTATGTCTGCTGATGATCCGAAATATCTAAAAAATCAGCAAACATCGATCGAAGGAGTTCGATCAACATCGACCATCGAAAGGGCTCTACAATGAGCTAACACTCGTGAGGAGTCGATTAGATCGAGAGCTTCGTGTGGATAATCCACAGAGGCTAGACATACTGTGTGGCTATATCATGATGATCAGACTCTCCCGACGGTGATCAGATTGCAGCGATCTACTATCCGCACAAAGGTATTGTGTTCTGAACACGTTACAGTGAAGTGTTTACTGTTCAAATTTGAATTTCAAATTTAAATGCATACATGCTATATAACATATTTAGATCCTAGTGTAGAATAAATTTATATTAATTAATTAGATTAGTTAATATTTTTCACTGTAAAATTATAATTTTGAAAAAGTTTTAAAATTACCATTTTATCCCTACACTGAATTTTCTCATAAATAGTATCAGAGCAGGTTCTTAGATATGATATATATATTTGCATACGTAGATTAAGTTATAATCTAAAAGTTTAAAGTTTGAAATTTGAATTTTGAAAGTTGTTCAAAATTTAAAATTCAAAAATTTAAAATTCAAAATTTGAATTTTGAAATTTGAAATTTGAAATTCAAAATTCAAAAATTTAAAATTCAAAATTTAAAATTTGAAATTTAAAATTTGGTTGAAATTTAAAATTTAAAATTTAAAATTTAAAATTCAAAATTTGAAATTCAAAAATTTGAAATTTGAAATTTGTTTGAAATTTGAAATTCAAAATTTAAAATTTAAAATTTAAAATTTGAAATTTAAATTTTGAAATTGATATATTTAGATATACTTGATCCAAGTAGTAAGTAATCGAATTGGGTTGGTTGCCATGGCCATCCGGTCATAGGAGAAAAGTAGGGTTTAAAGGCCCTCTCTTTCCATTCGATGGGATCTCCTATGGCGGTATGGGTGCCGATCTGATTATATCCCATGCAGATGAAGCAGCGAAAAGAATATTCATGATTTATTTTTGATTAAGTTATTTTCTATTATGTAATTAGCAATAGGATTGCTATTTATGAAATGTGCTGATCTATTTATGAAATGAGTCAACATATTTGGTGAATAGAAAATAAAACCTTTCAAATTTGAAAATTATTTTCAAAATATCAAACCCTGACCTATCAGCCCAAATACTTAATTAAAAGAATTAAGTATTATTTAGTAGGTCTAAAATTGTGAATTAAGACCTAAGACAATTGCATAAACTTATGGGTCAATGGGTTAGATGGATTAGGTCTATAATTGGGTTAGACCTAAGGTTAGCTTAAAGAAATAGACTAAATTAGAGTAATTGGTCAAATCTAATCAAAAGTTGAATTAGATTAGGTCAAGGATACTCTAGACTCAACTTCAATAGTTGTAGTTGAATGGGTCCATGTCTTTAACTAGACCAAGATGGACTTAATTTATGGTTATGTAGTGGAACCCTATTTACTAAGTTGATCAAATTAAAACTAATGAACCGGTTGGTGTCTAAGGTAAGTTTGGCAGTTTGACAAGTGGTTTTTAAGTGGGAGCTACTCGTAGTGATTCGATCTCTGATGAGTTAATGGCTTATCCCCACCACTGATCTCACTTACCTGGCCAACATGGTGAATTAGGTTTTGATTAGATCACTTGGTGATTAGGGCTCACTCATGTCATTAGGTAAATCAGTGTGATTGATTTAGGTGCTCCTAATGCTGGTTTTAATTAAATCTTTTTTAATCTGACTTGGTGAAGTCAGTGGGAGGATTGAAATTGACTGGATATTTTCTTTTCATCTATCCTTTAATAAAATCCTCAAAATTATTAGGTCCCTAAAATGATTAAGTTATAGTGATAACTAAGTCATAGCCTCCCATTAAGTGAGTGATAATCAGTCCATTAGTTTAATAATCATTGGAGGCCCAAAGGCCTGGTGCTTATTGACTAATCAAATTATTATTCATAATATGATAATTTGGTTTGAGTCTTTCTGATGGTGGTCAGGTTGGCCGCCAAAGTCGGGCCTGATCATTTATTGGTCCGATTCATCAAATTAAGTCATGTTAATGGTTAGACCTAAGTAGATCTTTTTAGTGGAGGCCAAAGCCTACTGATTAGGTTCTGGGGCAAAATCAATTACTAGAATTTGTTTAAAGAAATAATTGGTTATGAACCTACCCATAGATGCACATGGGTTGACCAACCAAAGTTGGGCTCGTGTGTAGTCTGTGTGGATTCTAGTACCCACTAAGGAATTAAAGTAATTCTTCGAATTGGAAGTTGAGGCTACCAGTTTATAAAAATACTGAGAGAAACTTTAGACTAAAATTCAAGTCTTTAGTATTAATAATTTATGTACTAACATAGGTCTGGTTTTCCTTTATGTAGCTATGGCCACTACCCTTTCGCTCCGGTCATTATTAGATAATGACAAGCTCATGGGACCTAATTTTGATAGCTGGTATCCAAAATTAAAAATTATCCTTGAGCATGAGCGGATCCTTTATGTAGTAACGGATCCGACACCTAAGGAGCCAGCCCCGAATACTAGAGGGGTGATCCGAGACACTTACCAGAAGTGGCTCAATGATCGCACCACCATTCGGTGCATTATGCTGGCGGCAATGAATGATGAGTTCAGCCGCAGGTTCGAGAACGCCCAACCATAGGAGATGCTTCAAATATTGAACGACTCCTTTGGCACGCCTGACGATATTGAAAGGCACAAAACTAGTTGTGCCATTTTCAATGCTTGGATGAGGGATGGAGCCTCAGTCACTGATCATGTACTGTACATGATCGAAATGATTGGGCACCTAAGTAAACTGGGCTTTCCCCTACACGAGTAGCTCGGTAAGGATGTGATCCTTAATTCTTTGCCCAAGTCATACCTTCCCTTCCTTACTAATTTTCGAATGACAAAGCCTGTAGTGAACTACCACAACTTGTTGGGGTTGCTGCAAAACTTTGAGAAGGACCACCAACTCCATAAGGAGTTGGTAAATATTGTGGGAGAGTCTTCTTCTGGTCGTCGACCCTTTAAGAAAGGGAATAAGAACAAGAAGAAGAAGAATAAGAAGGTGCAGGTGCATACTGGGATGTCTGCACAGGGTCAGACCAAGAAGCGCAAGCCCGACAGAGCTAGGCAGAGTGCTTCTATTGCAAGAAGTAGGGGCACTGGAAGAGGAACTGTCCTCTATACATTGCCTCACTGGACCCGAACAGGCCGAAGAAGAAGCAAGGTACTTATATGATAACATCTTGTAACTTTTTCATTTGTGATACTACTGCCTGGGTATTGGATATCGGAAGCTCTTATCATATTTGTAATTCGATGTAGGATCTGCAGGTCAGTAGGAGATTTGATGAAGGCAAGAGATTCCTGAACGTTGGAGATGGAAGCAAAGTTCCAGTTCTAGCATTAGGAATCATGAACCTTGTAATCAATTCTCGAAATATAATTTTGAGTGAATGTGTTGCCCAGCTATGCAACCCAAGAGGGGGGGGGGTGAATTGGGTTTCTAAAAATTTTAAACTTAACTTATGACTTATGAAAAATATTTGGCAATAGCTAATGAATATGGAGAGTTAAATTAATTCAGGACTAATGGCTAAAAGCAAGAATGCAAGAAAATAATGAAGAGTTAAAGGGAAGAAAATATGCACACCACAAACAAAAGGATTTATAGTGGTTCGGTGCCAACCTTGCACCTACATCCACTCCCCAAGCTCCTACTTGAGAATTCCAATCCACTAATCTTGTATTCAACCCGAATATAAACGTCGGAAACTCCGACTCTAGCTATTCCAAGCTAGACCACTTATTTCTCGGGTACAAGCCAACCCAATACACTCCGATTTTAGGTTCGAATCAACCTTTCCTTATTTTGGAACCCCTCCAAAATAAAACCAAACACTCAAACTGAGTATAACAATTTATATCACAAACAAGTACAGAGAAAGCTCCTTTAATGAGCGAATATAACTTTAAATACACTTTACTCAAGAGAAGAAGACCCTCTTCGGATTTCCTCAAAGTGGTTGGAGACTTGAATGTGCACTTGAGGAGTTGGTGAGCTTGGTTTAAGGGCTTCTTCAAAGCTTTGAATGAACTCTTGATTAGGGCTGAAAAGTTGGCTTGAAAAACCCTTTTTCAAAATCTCTCTTTTGAATGCTCTTGAATGCTCTCTTGAATGCTCTTCTTAACTCTTCCAAAAAAAACTTTTTTTGTTTCCTACCTTTTGGATCTTTTTATAGCTTTAAGAAATACAGGAAAACATTCTAGGCTGAAAAAGAGCCGTTAGACCACATTAAATGAGCAATAAAAGCACTTAAAACGGGTTAAAAACTAGCCGTTGCAGAGAAATCCCGTCACAGGGGTCGACTCATGGGTCGACTCATGCCTGGGGGTCGACTCATGGGTCGACCTCTGTGGAAGAATACTAGAAAATAGGGTTCTATAATTTTTGGCCTAAAAACTACAGGGGTCGACTCATGGGTCGACTCATGCCTTGGGGGTCGACTCATGGGTCGACTCACAGGTTGTGCCAAGCCAAAAAATCTGCGTGCCAAATAGCTCATGTGCCATGAGTTGACTCATGAGTCGACTCATGATTTTCAAACATGCATATCTTTCAAAATACAAGTCCAAAAACAATAAAATTTTTGCCAATAGATCACAAATCTTTTGTTCTACCATTTGATACAATCAAATCAGGGTTTTGATAAAATTATAATTTTGCTCCTGAAAAGCAAAAAGTCTTTTTCAAATGAAAATTATTAGTATCCCTTCAACTGCTTTGTAATCATCAAAATTAATCTAGGGAGCAACAATCTTCCCCTTTTTGATGATGACAAAACACTTGAACAAAAGCATCTATGTGAATCATGAATTTCAAAAGGATGCATTATAAGTGCATTAGCTTGAAAAGAAGATTGATTCTTTTGGCATGTGATACAAGTGCTCATTTGCATAAATAGTTTGCCCATTGCTTAATGATTTGAAAATTTGTTCATTTGATTATGTGATTTTGGTGTTAGAGTAGAAAATTTATTTTTGTTATTAGAGCAAGTTGTATCTTGAAAAATTTGCTCATTCTCATTTGATTATTTAGTTTTAGTATCAGAGCAAGTTTAATAATTAAGTGTACCAATGCATGTCTAAGAATTAATTGTAAAGTATATCAGAGCATGTCAAATTTTAAGATGTATCAGAGCAAGTTAAATTTTAAAGCATATCAGAGCATGTTTAAGGAGTAATTTTAAAGGTTGCTCATTTGCATTGTACTTAGCAATTTACTCATTGTATTTTTAAGTCATTTAATAATTTTGCTTTTGATATTGTTCTTTAATTTCTCCCCAATTCATTCATTTTATTTTCAAGTCTTTTAATAATTTATAATTTTGCTTTTGATATGTTTCTTTTTTCTTTAATTCTTCCCCAATTCATTCATTTTATTTTCAAGTCTTTTAATAATTTATAATTTTGCTTTTGATATGTTTCTTTTTCTTTAATTCTTCCCCAATTCATTCATTTTATTTTCAAGTCTTTTAATAATTTATAATTTTGCTTTTGATATGTTTCTTTTTCTTTAATTTCTCCCTCTTTTTGACATCATCAAACATTGTTAGCTCCCCTTCTTTCTCTGAATACATTTTCTCTTTAGTGTTTCTTCAAACTTCTTGTGCTAATTATTAATGTTTGCTCCCCCTGAATACAGCAATCATTAACCAAAATATGCCATAGATTACCATAGATATGAATTATCAACAAAGAGAAGATATATAATCAAGAGATGATTGACATCATAACAAAGAGTAGATATATAATTAAAAGATAATTGATACCATAGTTGTTTCAATACATATTCCATAAAAGTCAACCAATTAATATCATTACATGGCCCAAAAGATAGATCCTAGAAAGAACAACACTTAGGATCTAGTAAAGCTCATGACTAGATGGATCGGAGTCATCAGAGATAGGGTGAGGAGATGATGGATCTCGACCAAGAGCACGTCCTCTACCCCATCTACCTCTGCCACGAGTGGAGGTGCTGGCACGAGCAGGTGAGCGAGATGAACTAGGAGGCTGAGAACGTTGAGAGGCCAAAGACTGGACTGAAAGAGTGAGTCTAATGGAATCAAGAACGTTCAGTGCTCTCGAAACAGACTGAAGCAGAGCAGTGAACTGAGTAGATGCATGCTCACTCGAGCCTCTGATCTCTCTCCTCAATAACTCATAACCACCCTCCAATGCACCTCTAAGCCTACCAACCTCTGCAGTAAGGTCTGTGACCTCAATAGTGCTCTCCTGTGGCTGAGGATGGGCCAAAGCTAAGACTTGCCCCTGCAAGTCAAGAACTCTCCCAGTCAGTCTCAAAATGCTGTCCTCGAGCTGCTGAATCCGAATAGACTAATCTGAGATCAACTGAAATACAGTGGAGATATAGGGGATCAAGGTCTGATCAGATGAATCTAATGAAGTGGATCTCGGTGCAAATGTAGAAGTGCTCCACTGTCGAGAAAGCAAGGAAGCCACACGCTGAGAAATCTGCTCGATCTGATCATCAGCCAATCTGTACTCTGGGAAAGGTGCTCTGCTGTCTGACTGTTGAACTGGTGTGTGCCTCCTGGTGAACTCTGAAGGGCCAGCCTCTGGGTCTGAAACAAACTGGATATCTGGAGATGCTGCCCTGAAGTCATGGAGAGGAGATGAGGGACCTTCTTCCTCAGCTCTGTCTTCTACTCTGTCCTCAGCTCTCTCCTCAGAACCCTTGATCCAACCACCATCAGTTTTAGTAAATCCCATGCGGTGTAGAGTGTGTTGGTTAATGGTGTCTGTGTGAGAAAGCTTAGCAGATGCCTCCCCCTCAAAACTGACTCCAAACCTCCTGAAAACCAGTGTGAGGGCCATACCAAAAGGCAAATGTGCCTTGGATCTGTTCAGTGTCTCTCTCATGGCCTCAATCATTAAAGCAGGGAGGTTTAATGGGGTTTGAGTGATCATATAAAATATTATACAAATATCTCGGCCAGAAAGGAGGTCATGCCTACCACTCCTTGGGAAGAAAAGCTTTGTCACTAATTGATGTAAGATTCTCATTTCAATTGACAAAATTTTGGCTTCCAATTTATTCAAACTTCCCGAGTAGGTTCCTCCTAGAATTACATTGATCCCCTCTTCCTTCACTGGAAGTTCCATGTAAGAATATCCCTCACAGGGCAAATGTAGTATCTCTCCCAAAATAATAGGATCCAGACAGATATCAACTCCCTTAACTGTAGAAGTTACTGTTTTATTGCCATAATACAGATTTTGATAAAATTCTCTAACCAAGTCTACAAAAGTAACTTCCTTGAGAGAGCAGTAAAAACCCCAACCCTGGTTTTTTATCATTGTCCCAAAGGAGAAACCTTCTTTTTCAAAGAATCTAAAATCCACATTCTTGCCGGTTTCAACCTTCCTATCAGATAAAGGGATTTTGCTAGGGCTAAGGGGAGACTGAGGGGGACCTTGAGCAGACACTGAAGCCGGAATGGGAGCAGTGGAGGACTGAGCAGCTTGCCTTTTCCTGCGGACGCTTTCTTCCAGCTCACGGACTGATTTTCTTCTTTGAGGGAGCTTCATCTTTGGGGCCATTCTTACCACAAGAGCAGGCAGGGAGACTCGGAGGATCAAATGGATGAGTAGAAGGAGGGTTACAAGAGGATGGAAAGGGATTTTGGCAGAGAGAAGAGACGGTTTTGAGAAGAACGGTGGAGGCTAGGGCACGCTCCAACCACTTCAATCAAGGGAGAAAGATGCGAAAAGCTCCTTTCCCAGGCGGTGATTTGAGGTGGAGAGGAGAAGGGAGAATGTTTTTGGATTAAATCCTTGGTTTTGGAGAGAAAGAAGATGAGGATGACGGGTCTTGGAGGGAGGAAGACGAAGAGAATAGAGGGTCGGCTCATGAACAGGTTTTAAGACAAAATGGAATGAGCCCGTGGGATGTTGGCTGAAAATTACAAGTTTGCCAATGGGTCAACCCTAGGGGGTCGACTCATGAATCACA
Organism: Elaeis guineensis; assembly: GCF_000442705.2. Taxonomy (NCBI): domain Eukaryota; kingdom Viridiplantae; phylum Streptophyta; class Magnoliopsida; order Arecales; family Arecaceae; genus Elaeis; species Elaeis guineensis. The sequence continues at coordinate 42,674,753 of NC_026004.2, read as the reverse complement.
AAAATTCAGAAAAAATATGAATAAATTTCAAAAAAAATTAGAATTTTGGGAGAAGAAATTTTGCTCAATGACAGGTTGTGAGAATGATAATCTTAAGCTTTTAGGACCAAGAGAGATGATGAAAATTGATCTCAAATCGATTCCTTGGAAATGGAGAAACACTTAGGCATAAGGATCAAGAATTCCTAGATTTCTCCTAATTTCACAGAATCTATCCTCGCTAAGGGCGTTTGTAAAGATATCAGCTGTTGGTGCAAAAATCCTCTTGCACCGGAGAAGCTGGAGTCGAGGAAGTCGAGGTCGCCGTTGGGACCTGCAAAGGAAGTCTAAACCGGAGGTGGGGTTGCTCCGGCAAGACCCTCCGATGCTCAAGTCAGTTCTCTACCTCAACAAGAATGGAGTGCTCGAACGGAGAATTTAGCAGACTTTTTAGATGAAAGATGAAAGCTTATTGAATAACGTATCTGGGGTTTCCCTTTTATAGATGGAGAGGGCAACAGATTGATAGCGACGCCTGTAACCGTCTGGTAGTGGGCCGCCCAGAGTCAGGAGGAATTTATTGCGGAGAGTAGTGGAGCGGGGTCGTGGCTATTATCGTGGCTTGCCACGCGGGATCAGTTACGGAGAGTGGAGCGGCGTCCGCTGTCGTGACTCATCTGAGGGTGGTGGAATTGCACAGGATCCGCCGCAGGGAGTGGAGCAGAATCATGGCCGTTAATACAGCCTGTTAGGGAGTAATGGGGTCGCGTAGGGTCCACCGCAGGGAGTGGAGCAGTGTTGTCCGTTATTGTGGCCCGCCAAGGGGTCCAGACTTGTCGGTCGGAGCTTGGTTGGAGTCGGTAGCGAGGTCCGGCACCCGTAGAAGCCCGGACGAAGTCTAGTTGCAGTTGGGGTCGTGGGCAGGGTCTGGCTCCCGCAGGAGTTCGGATGAAATCTGTCTGCAGCCATTGGTGTCGAGGATGGAACCCGGCTCCCGTAGGAGTCCGGGCGGAGTCTTCCTGCAATTAAAGTCAAAGGCGAAGTCCGGCTCCCGTAGGAGTTCGGGCGGAGTCCTTCTGCAGTTGAAGTTGGCTATGGAGCCCGGCTCCCATAGGAGTCCGGGCGGAGTCCTCCTGCAATTAAAGTCAAAGGTGAAGTCCGGCTCCCGTAGGAGTCCGGGCGGAGTCCTTCTGCAGTTGAAGTTGGCGATTGGCGCTAGAGGAAGGGCATGAACCTTCGCAATACCTTTGTTCTTAAAGGAGCGCTCAACAGATCCACCTCCGGTCATCTTATCCGGCACCCACTCCTCCCTTCCTCATCTTCCCACTCCTCCTTTCCTCATCTGATGCCTTCTCATGAGGCATTCGCACAACTACCTCCGGCTATGGTCGCCGACAAGGAGTGGCCGGACGATCGGCCTCTATCGGATTCCGTCAACACCATTTCGGGGGGATCCCGGTGGGAGGCAACCAGCATACCGTCTGTATCCCCCAAGCGGCTAAAGGTTGAAGAACCCATAACCTTTACCGAAGAAGACACCCAGGGAGTCCAATTCCCTCATAACGACGCAGTCGTAGTTTCCTTGAATATAGCAAATTACGACGTCCGTCGCATTCTTGTCGATAATGAAAGTTCGGCCGACATCTTGTTCTACGACGCCTTTTCAAGAATGTCCGCTCTTGGCGATCATCTGAGGTCGATTTGCTCCCCCCTGGTAGGGTTTACCAGTGACGTCGTTCCGACAGAAGGAATGATAGCTTTGACTGTGGCCGTGGGTCAATATCCAAAGCAATCCAGGGCTCTGGTGAATTTCTTGGTGGTGAAGGTGCCATCCGCCTACAATGCAATCTTTGGCCGACCCAGCCTCAATGCTCTCCGAGCTGTCGTTTCGACCTACCATTTGAAGTTGAAGTTCCCCACCAACCAGGAGATCGGAGAGGTCCGGGGAGACCAAGCCCTGGCCAGACACTGCTACAACATCGCCTTGCAAAGAAGCGATCAGGCTGACCCCTGTCCTGTCGATGGACTAGATGCTCGCGATGACCTCACCGAAGAAAGGGGTGGCCCAATCGAAGATCTGGTACCAATCTCTTTAAATGATGGAAATGCGGAGCATGTGGCGCTAATTGGCTCCAACCTGGGGGAGGAGGTGCGGATGCGTCTTATTGATTTTCTACGAAGGAATGCGGACGTTTTCGCTTGGGTTCCAGCAGACATGCCGGAGATTGACACGAAAGTCATGGAGCATCATCTGGCCGTCGATCCAAAGCATCGACCGACGAAAGAAAAAATTTGGAGTCATGCCCCGGAGAGGCAGAAGGTGATAGATGAGGAAGTGGATAAGCTCCTCAAGGCCGGATTCATTAAGGAAGTCAATTATCCTGATTGGATTTTCAATGTTGTTCTGGTCAAAAAAGCAAACGGCAAGTGGAGGATGTGCATAGACTTCAAAAAGCTGAATAAGGCTTGTCCAAAGGATAGCTACCCCCTTCCTAGAATCGACCAACTGGTGGACACGACCTCAGGCCATGAGCTCCTCACCTTTATGGACGCATTCTCCTGGCTATAATCAAATTAGAATGGCATCGGAAGATGAAGAAAAGACAGCTTTCATCACTAATCGCGGCCTTTACTGTTACAGGGTCATGCCTTTCGACCTCAAGAATGCGGGCGCAACCTACCAACGGTTGGTGAACAAAATCTTCAAAGAGCAGATCGGCCGAAACATGGAGGTCTACGTGGACGATATGCTCGTAAAAAGCAAGTCTTCCAGAAATCATGTCGCCGACCTCGAGGAGACCTTTGACGCTCTCTGAAAGTATAGAATGAAGCTGAACCCAACTAAATGCCTTTCGGAGTAACCTCAGGAAAGTTCCTGGGCTTCATGGTATTAGGGCCGGGATTGAGGCCAATCCAGAGAAAATTCATGCCATCCAGGAGATGACCGCCCCAAAGTCGATCAAAGAGGTTCAGCGCCTCACAGGAGGATAGCGGCTCTTAATCGCTTCGTTGCGAGGTCGGTCGAACGGTGCTTGCCCTTCTTTCAAACCCTCAAGCAGTCGAAGACTTCTATTGGACCTCTGAATGCCAACAGGCGTTCGAAGAGTTAAGAAGCTACCTTAGCTCACCCCCGCTGTTGGCAAAGCTTGAACCTTGGGAGGAACTATTTTTATACCTAGCGGTCTCTCCCATGGCCCTCGCGGCCATCCTTGTCAAAGAAGAAACGAAAGTCCAGCGACCAGTCTACTATATTAGCCGCACGCTGAGGGACGCCGAGACCAGGTACACCAAATTAAAAAAACTGACCTACGCCTTGTTGGTTACAGCTCAGAGGCTCCGACCCTACTTTCAAGGGCACACCGTGATGCTACTCACCGATCAACCGATCAAGGCGTTTTGCACCGGCTGACACCTCCGGAAGAATGGCAAAATGGGCGATCAGCCACGAAATTCGACATCAACTACAGACCTAGACCAGCACTAAAGGCCCAAATACTGGCAGATTTCATAGTAGAGTGCACCATCCCAGAGGAGGCCGAACCTGAGCAAAGCAAAGTTGATGACCTGAAGTCTCAACCGAACTCCCCCAATGAAGAGGCCAATACCTCCGATCGCTTTTGGACCCTCTATGTGGATGGATCTTCCAACATGTCGGGTGCAGGTGCAGGCCTGATCTTGGTCAGTCCGGAGGGAGTCATCCGGAGTACGCTCTGCATTTCGAGTTTCCCAACAAACAATGGAGTGGAAATGAAGCTCTGATCGCAGGACTAAGGATCGCCAGAGAGCTGGGAATAAGTCAGCTCCGGGTGCACAGTGACTCTCAACTGGTGGTGGGGTAAGTCAGCGGGAGTTACGAAGTGCGGGAGGACAGTATGGCCAGATACCTTGAGAAGGTAAAGGAGCTCACCCCCCCTTCAGCAGCTTCAACATTAGACAGATTCCAAGGCTGGAGAATATCAGAGCCGATCTTCTCTCCAAGCTGGCGACATCGGCCCCGCCGAATTGCCCAAAGGCATCCTCTTTGAAGCTCTAAAACACCCGAGTACAGAAGAATCACGGCCCGTAATGGAGATCGACCACGAGCCCAGCTGGGATCGACCCGCTGATAACCTATCTCAGAGATGGAGTTCTCCCCCAGGATGCGAAGGAGGCTCGGAAGCTCCGAAATCAAGCCTCCCGATACATCATTTATGAGGGCAAATTGTACAAAAGATCATACTCCTTGCCCCTCTTGAAATATCTCCGGCCCTCGGAAGCTGACTACGCCTTGTGGGAAGTACATGAGGGGATTTGCGGAAACCATTTGGGGGCTAGATCTTTATCCCACAAGCTGCTTCGCCAGGGATATTACTGGCCAACATGCATCTGATTCGATTGAATATGTCAAAAAGTGTGATCGATGCCAGAGGTATGCCAACATCCAGAGACAGCCCACCACGAACTCACACCCTTGAGTGCCCCATGGCCTTTTGCACAATGGGGGATGGATATCCTTGGCCATTTTCCCATGGCATCTGGGCAAAAAGTTCCTCCTCGTAGCGATCGACTACTTCACCAAATGGGTTGAAGCTGAACCACTAGCAAAAATCACGGAAGCAAAAGTTCAAGATTTCGTCTGGAAATCGATCGTGTGTAGGTTCGCTGCCTAGAACCCTAATCACTGATAATGGACGAAATTTGCGGGAGTGAAATTCCGAATTCTGTGAAGATCTAAACATCTCCCACAACTTCAATCAGTAGCCCATCCCCAGGCGAACGGCGAAGCTGAGGTGACCAACAGAACCCTTTTGTAAGAGATTAAGACAAGGCTTGAAAAAGCGAAGAGAACTTGGGCGGACGAACTTTATCATGTGTTGTGGGCTATCGAACTACTCAGAGGCTACCCACGGGGGAGACCCCTTTCGCTTTAGCCTTCGGTACGGAAGCCGTCATCCCCATCGAGCTTAAACTCCCGTCAGCACGAGTCGTGGCGTTTCGACGAACATCAAAGTTTGCAAGGTCTTAGAGCCAACCTCGACCTACTGGATGAAAGACGGGAGATAGCTCAGGTTCGGATGGCAGCCTACAGACAGAAGGTTGCTCGATATTACAATGCCCGGGTTAAGAACAAAGCCTTTAGAAGGGGAGATCTAGTGCTTCGACGAGCCGCTGTCTCGCACCTCAGGACCGAGGGAAACTCGCCCCAAACTGGGAGGGACCGTATGAAGTCAAAGAAGTAGTCCGGCCCGAACTTATTATCTTAAGAACTCGGAGGAGCCGACCTCCCCGACTGTGGAGCTCGAAAAACTTGCGGATGTACTACCAGTAACTTCATTTTAATTGAAAATCACATACCTATATGTCCTTGGATAATGCAAACAAACTGTATCAAAAACGAAAGGGAAACCTCGTCCCGACAAGGTCGAAGGCCCGTTCCATTTAGATTGGATGGGGGGAGAGGCCTTACAGCGCCCTAATGTGCCCCCACAGCCATGTCAGGAACAGGAGGAGAACCTCGTCCTGACATGAGCAAGGTCGAAGGCCCGGTTCCATTTAGATCGGATGGGGGGAGAGGCCCTACAACGCCCATATGCGCCCCCACAGCCCTGTTAGGGACAGGAGGAGAACCTCATCCTAACTTGAGCAAGGTCGAAAGGCCCGTTCCATTTAGACCGGATGGGGGAGAGGCCCTACAACGCCCATATGTGCCCCCACAGCCCTGTTAGGGACAGGAGGAGAACCTCGCCCTAACTTGAGCAAGGTCGAAGGCCCGGTTCCATTTAGATCAGATGGGGAGAGAGGTCCTACAATGCCCATATGCGCCCACACAGCCCTGTTAGGGACAGGAGGAGAACCTCGCCCTAACTTGAGCAAGGTCGAAGGCCCGGTTCCGTTTAGACCGGATGGGGGGAGAGGCCTTACAGCGCCCTAATGTGCCCCCACAGCCATGTCAGGAGCAGGAGGAGAATCTCGTCCTGACATGAGCAAAGTCAAAGGCCCAGTTCTTCTAGATCGGATGGG